>NC_062264.1:31677942-31977942 GCF_916048215.2 Malus sylvestris | reverse complement strand
CCGCATCCAAAGTATCCCAATAATTTATGTGCTTGGGCGATCATCCAGCTTGCCCTTGATTAGGGCCGACCCTATGTACGTCACATTGATGGGATGTCCACGTGTTTCGCTTGAGTGCCGCCACCCCTGAGAGGGTAAAATTGCTGAATTTAGAAAGCACAAAATCTAAATACACCCTTAGCTTCATCACCAATTATTAACAGCAAATGACTTAAAGTTAAAGTGATTAACAACTGTTAATCGTATATCTGAAGTTTTGTGTTCGATTCCCTAAACGTCAAATCTCGTTTGCATTATGAAAAAGTATATTATTATTGGCTTAATCAAAGAACAAACTATGATTACAGTTTGCGGTTTGTGTCTGATTAAGAGAATGAATATGTACGAAGTGTTTGGTTTAGGAAATCTGTGAGTCGAAAAGTTTGAGACAAACATATCTAAATTATGCATTATGCCTTTTGCTTTTTCTCACGGAAAAAGATAAAAGAAAAATGCGGGCAGGTTTGCGACTTCTGCCCGCCCTGCCCGGACTATGATTATGCACGTCATTGATTCATGAACAAGGATTAACTCCCTGATGGGCAGCTTAAAATGACGATTTGGCCCACTTATGCTGCAACTAATCAAAATTAACTTGGTTTGTGTATAAAACATATATTATACATATGAAAACATGTAAATAGTATTACATAAATATATTAGTTTTATTATAGTTAGCGATCTCTCAAATAATTTTATGATAATGTTATTTGAACGACACCTAATGGTGCATACTCTATATTTTTTACCCGTTGATTAATGTCAATTTCACGATAAATTTCATAAGATATATCTAAAGAATTTTACAAACTATTGTAAATCAAAATCACTATCGCGTGCCCTTGTTGCTATTGGTGGAATGGTGTTACCTATCTTCTAGAAATGAGAAATTTTTTAATGTGCGGGGAACATTTCATATAAGTGGTTGGCTACTCAAAAAAAATTCAACTACTTGTATTATAATATTTAGTGTACCCGACCGTTTCCCGACACTAAAAATTTTCTCTCTAGAAAGGAGGTATGATCAGATTCCTGTATAATTATATAAAATTGATCAGAACCTCGATTAAGAAAGTCATTATCAACAATAATGGACCAGTTAATTTAAAAAATAAAACCTAGTCTTCTTTCTTCACGTGTCTTCTTCATAAATCATATATCCAGACGCAGGGGGGAGACAAAGCCTACGGTTATACAGTGAATGAAGTTGATTTTCTATATATCGAAAAGCAGAACGCAATGCTTAGCGTAACTTTTTAGAGGGTGCGAGTGAGCTCTACAAATTAATTAGTATTTAATATCGAGTAATATTAGGAAGATTAAACTTATAAATTAAATTTACAAACTAAATAAAATGTCATTAATAAGAAATAAGAACGTTTATCAACATTTAAGTAATAATCTAATCATCAACTTCTATATCATTTAGTTTACAAAATTTAGTCTATAAATTCAGTCTCCCTAGCATTCCAATTCCTTACTGTGTTTATGTGGGAGAATATATTCAAAGCCCTACGGGTTGAAGTTAAGCTACTAAGAAATGAATCACAAAATGTTAACCGGAAGGATTAAAAACTTTTCCATATAAGCATTACCAAGTCATATAAAATGAATTGTTGTATTATATATCATATATAGAAAAGCATGCATGCAAAACTATACTTGAAAGGGATGTGCTATCCACACACCCATTTTTACTTCTCACACACCCCTTGTTAATTTATGTCTGTTAATCTTCTTCAATTCATCTGATCTGATAGCTGAAAACTAAAAAGATGTGGGAGAAGTAATAAGGGGTGTGTGCACACCCCTACTTGAAATTAGATTTAGAACTCAAAAAAGGATGCCTACAGAACCCTAGGGGTAACAAATTAATGCTAGCTTATAACTTAGGATCATTTGATAACTATTTTATTTTTATTTTTTGTGCTTGAGATGTGAGAAAAGTAGATGAGAGAAATTAGAGGTAAAGAAGGGCAACGTGAAGAGGGGGACAAATAAAGAAAAATGAATGCATGAAAACAAAATTTTTAAAAATGAAAATTACTTTAAATAGTTTTTTATTTCCAATTTTCAGTTTTCATTTTGTATGTTACCCCTTACACTTTGTTTGGAGGAAAGTTAAGATTATGAGGGAATTTTAGAATGAAGAAAATTGAAATGATAGAATTTTATTTTCTAAAATTTGTGAAATTTCTTGTTTAGTTAACCTAAAAGAATAATGAAATTTGTTATTTTTAAACTCTCACTAATAGAAAATTAAAAATAACACCTATCCACATGGAATTTAAACTTGGGAATATGAGGTCCCAAATTCCAAGTTTTTTTTTCTACAAGAAAATTCTAAATTTATATATTTATGAATTCAAATAAAAGAATTTGTGCATGTCAATTTTTAAATTCTAACTTTTGTCAAAATTCTAAATTTATTTTCCTCATCTAAATATAGTGTTTCATTATTTCACATCTCTCATGCTATTTTTCATTCACTATTCTTCATCCCTCTTTGGGCCTCAGCTTACAAAACAAGCTATTATTTTGGTAATGTGTAGGTTCCCAAACCTATAAATTTGATCCACATCTTTACTAAGCAAGCTATTATTTTGCAATGCTATTTTCTTATATACTTCCAGTGAACAGAAAACAATGCTGAAAGCCTGAAATAGAGCGATACTAGTCTCCACAAGATTATGGAGGAATTTCTGCACAAAAACATCATGGGTGATTCACGGGACTTTCCGCTTATGGAAGCATCTCTCCGACAGTTCAGAACATGCATTGCAACTGCTACTCCAGTGCTAACAAAATTAAGAAACAAAATCCAACAATATTTGATAGTACTAGAGTAGCAGTTGCAATGCATGTTTTAAACTGTAGGGCGTGACATTTTCAATTTATTATTCGACCCTAGTTTATGATCACATGGACGTGAAAGATATAGGACATTTCAATAAATTTCTGAATTTAGGATAACAATGGGAAACAAAGAGGAATGAAAAAAATTAATGTGCATATATATATAGATGTTTTACGTAATTACATACATACGTAGACCCACATTTTCTTCACTTATATATTTTAAGTCAAGTTCTAGGAAAACCCTACTGGTTGTTTGTAATGCACTATTTTTGGTTATAGAAAGATATATACTTGAAAATACGTCTACATATGTACTGTTTTGCACAAATATACGGGAGGTCAATCAAACATATATATTCTTATTATGTTTATCTAAAGTGAACTGATGCTGAGAACTATTTTGTCACATCCCGACCCAGGCTCCACCACATTCTTGGCTCGACTCCGCCATAACACGATATTGTCCGCTTTGGGCCCCGGCCACGCCCTCACTGTTTTGTTTCTGGGAACTCACACCAGAACTTCCCAGTGGGGTCACCCATCCTAGGAATGCTCTAGTCCAAACTGGCTTAACTTCGGAGTTTCGATGGAATTCGAAGCTAGTGAGTTGTCAAAAGGTCTCATGCTATAGGAGGTGAGCATGTACATATAAGGCATAAAGGATCCACTCCTCTGGGCAATGTGGAATCTAACAATCCACCCCTCTTAAGGGCCCGACGTCCTCGTTGTCATACTTCCAGCTATGGATTGGCTCTGATATCAAACTATCACATCCCGACCAGGGCTCCACCACATTCCGGGCTCGACTCCTTCGAGGCACGATATTGTCCGCTTTGGACCTCGGCCACCCCCTCACGATTTTGTTTCTGGGAACTCACACGAGAAGTTCCAGTAGGGTCACACATCCTGGGAATGCTCTCGTCCAAACTCGCTTAACTTTGGAGTTCCAATGGAATCCGAAGCTAGTGAGTTTCCAAAAGCCCTTGTAGGAGGTGAGCATGTACATATAACGCATAAAGGATCCACTCCCTTGGACGATGTGGGATCTAACATATTTTTTTCTTATGTACTATATTAATTGACGTAGAAAATCGTACAAGAAAATAGCTAAGATGCATATGTGGTGTCATTAAGATATTGTAAGGACTTTCATTCCGAACGACTTCTTAATGAAGGAAGTATTGTACACTGGATACAATAGGCATCTTAAAGAAGTAAGAGCAATTTAATACCTTCAAATGCACATTTTACATTTGGTTCAAAGACTCAAGAAGGGAAAGGCTAGAGGAAGATGAGATAAAGAGATGAGGAACGAGAGAGTTTTAATAGGAAGAAGGGAAAGAATAGGTAAGGCCATAGTTATTTTCACATTCACATTTTCAGGGTAAAGAGTGGAATGCAGAGATCACTTTTCATGTACATTTTTTAAAATTCCCAGTGAGGGTTGTGGAAAAAATCATAACCCACGGGGACGGATTCCATACATAGGCCAGTGTTGCAAGTGTTTAAAAGGCGAGATGGGGCCAAGTTCATGTGTCAGAAATTATAGTTTTGAATTTAGGAGAAGAAAAATAAAAAATGGATTTAAAATTAATTTGCAAAGGTCATGATGGTCATTTCATCGTATGAACTGTCATTCAATTCAACATACAAGAGGGGTCAAGAACCAAAATCATGTTATTCCTTTAATTTTACCCCCTACAAACTTTTTCCTGTCTCCAGTTCAATCTACTGTCCAATCCCTTTCCATTTTCACCAAAAAAAAAAAAAAAAAAACCCTAAAAAACACGACTCCTCTCTCTCTCACATAAGAAGAATGAGAGAAGAATAATTGTAATCATCCACTATTACGAGTTGAGGTTACTCCACCCTTTTTAGGAAAAAGCCAGTCCCTTAACATTTTATGAAAACCAAAGCTCAAAGCTGCATCCAATTATCCATCCATCACCTTCCAATCTTTTCTCTGTAGTAATATTGCTCTATCAAACCAAACATAAACACCACAGGAGGGGAGAGATAGAGAGAGTAGTCAAGAGTAACAGTAGTCATCTCAGTTGCTTGCTTGTACTCTCCCATCAATCTCATCACTTCCCTCTTCACATCAAAAATCTTCTTTTGCTTCACCAATTCCAGCTCCCTCCCCCTCTCCATCTCTCTCTTCCTCCCTCCCTCCCCCTCTCCATCTCTTTTCAGAAATTGGGAATTCTGTAATATCAATCAATTACCAAACCTTTTGTCTTCTTTTATTTCCCCTTCTTCATCAGTGTGTGGTTTCTCACTAAGGTTTCCTAGTTAGAAACCAATATAAAACTTTAACTCTCTCTCTCTCCCTCTCCCTCTAGAAGAAACCCTAGAAATCAAGACTACTTAAAACAAAAGCAGAAGAAACCCTAATTCCATGGATTCAATCCAAGATATGGATGGAAGTTCTGGCTCTCACCATCATGAGATCACCATAGCATCAAGCCATAACCTAATTATCAACACATCCACACTGATGAACAGTACTGCTGCTAGTACTCCTACTTCTCTCGCAGCGGCTTCTGGAAGCTCATCTTCTCCTTCCTCATCATCTCCTGGTTCCAGCAGCCGCTATGAGAACCAAAAGCGGCGTGACTGGAACACCTTCGGACAATACCTCAAGAACCATCGCCCTCCGCTCTCTCTCTCTCGGTGCAGCGGGGCCCACGTTCTCGAATTCCTCCGGTACCTTGACCAGTTCGGCAAGACCAAAGTCCACACCCCAATCTGCCCCTTTTACGGCCATCCAAACCCGCCAGCTCCCTGCCCCTGCCCGCTTCGCCAGGCATGGGGCAGCCTGGACGCCCTCATCGGCCGCCTCCGTGCCGCCTTCGAAGAAAACGGAGGCAAGCCTGAAGCCAACCCCTTCGGTGCTCGAGCCGTGAGGCTCTACCTTCGTGAGGTTCGTGATTTGCAGTCCAAAGCAAGAGGCATCAGCTATGAGAAGAAGAAGCGGAAGAGACCGCCGCTGCCTCAACAGTTGCCTCCACCGCCTCTGCCGCCGCCAGGCCATCATCTCCATCATCCCAGTCAACAATAAGCCAAAGCTAGCTGTTAACATCATCATCAACGGAAGTTATGAGGGCCGGTATTATCTTATTTATTTTCTTGATGCTTTTAAAATTTATGCGGTATTTAATTTTGGATGTTGTCAAATTAGGGTTTTAGTTAATTTATCATGTGGTTGTTGGTAGCCACTGCTATGCTGACTAAAAAGACCCGTGTTTTCATGAATTAATTCTGGCCTTCTTATCTATTTATCGCTTTGATTTGACTAATTAGATCAGTCGTCTGTGGGAAATTGTTCTGATTGAGTCAGTTTTTATGCAAAAACAACTGCTGTGCTTTTTTCCATTTTTTTCCATGTATTGTTTTTTTCGTTTTCACTTGCTCTTTCTCTGAGGTAATGCCTAGCTACAAGTAGAAATTTCTCGAAAGATGTGGCTGGAAACTCCAAGTTAACTCAGTTTAATTCGTTTTTTTTTTTTTTTTGCAGCCAGTTTAATTCGTTTCTTGCAAAGATCTTTCTCTCTTTTTTGGGTTAAGATACATAGCTTATTGAAAGGACTTCACACGAGGATCATATAAAAATGTCAGATATGTACATATATACTTTCTTTAATGCTTGTGTATTGTAGATTGGTGCATATGGTCAGACAAGTCTCTCTTTATCGGACTTGGATTGTCTGCCCTCCCGTTTCAGTGCCCTCCTTGTGCCCTCCTGTTTTGTGTGGTCACGGTTAAGTCACGTCAACATTTTATATTGTTTTTTTATAAAAATAATAAATAAAAAAAATAGTAATATAAAATATTGACGTGGTTTAACCGTGACCACACAAACAGGAGGGCACAGGGAGGGCACTGAAACGGGAGGGCAGACAATCCAAGTCCCTCTTTATCTCTGACTTCCCTTACTTCCCCTTCTCTATGCTCCCACCTTTTCCTACTTTATTGTTTAGGAATATTGAATTTATATATGTGCGCCTTCTTCTTGTGGAAAAATTTAAGAGAGAACAAAACTGTTTCGACATCACTAGCTCACAGCATATGTTAATTTACAATTATATATAGTTTGAGTTTCTATTAAGCATAGTGGTGTTTTTCAAAAAAATTTGCAATTAAACAAGGTACGTAATCATTCCTCCGAGTGAAATTTTCTCCAGAACTTCTGCCAATAAATGTGAGAGCTATTTACTTTGGTGTCATGTGTATCATATAGGGCACTGCCTTCACTATTGGTTTCAAGCACTTTTTTTTTTTTAACAAATTATATTATCTACAATATCGAAGTGGAAGAGTAGACTAAATTTTACAATAGATTAGCAATAATGTGGTTTAAATTTATTTTTAAATAAAATTAAACTTAAAATCTTTCACTTATTAATAAAAAAAATATTATTAAATTGTAGTATTAATTAAATAGTGATCCCCTTTAGTGAGGAATATAAAATAATATATATTATTGCTTGTAAAATTTCATATGCTGACTTTCCTTATTTGTCAAATCAGTCTCAGACAGTCAGATGTTGCGCTGAACTAAACAGGAAATATAGTGGAATACTGCAAAAGAGTCTGCAGCAAAAAAAGATGTGAATATTGTGGAATCTAGTGAGATTTATAATTTGGTGAAACATGGTTAATGAACTAAAAAAGCATTTAGTTTATTTTTGTGGCAAATCTTCGCATCCAATACTTTTTCATATTTTGATGCTATAGTTTGTTAGGGAAACATGTCTACCAAAGTATTT
Source organism: Malus sylvestris (assembly GCF_916048215.2). Lineage (NCBI taxonomy): Eukaryota > Viridiplantae > Streptophyta > Magnoliopsida > Rosales > Rosaceae > Malus > Malus sylvestris. The sequence continues at coordinate 31,970,275 of NC_062264.1, read as the reverse complement.
TATAGTTAAAAGTGCAAATTAGCTAATAAGAAATTGAGGAAAATCTTGTTTAATTTTTCAATCAGGCCGACACCTAGTCAGTGATTGGATGATGTTGTGTCAATATTCCTATAGGATTCTGTTATTAATAAGTATTTAGATTAATTAAGAATTTATTTTCTATCAAACGGTAGAAACATTTATCAGGTGTGAATGAAAAGTTGAAAACTATGTAAAAGATGATTCCGAGTTGTGTGTAGAAAAGAAAGAAATACCCTACATTAGTCAACTTAACTAAACAAATGTCTGCATTTTGCGACAATTAAGATGTTGTTGATCATTATTTAGGAGAAGAAATAAGCTCTAGAATTAGTTAACAAATGATACGTAATATAGGTGCTAGAAAAAACCGTCTCTTTTCCTTTCAGTGAAGTAGTGGGGCATGTAAAGCCACTTTACCTCTCAGCGGATCGATTCATTCTGCTAATGATTTCGGTTATCTAGATTCCATGAAGAGACTCCATCATTAGTAAAATAAGGGAAAACTGATTAAAACTTAAAAGCATGAACTTTATGGCGTCATCATATATATAGATATTATTAATTTTGACAAGATCAACTACTTTATGGATGCACCTGGAAATTATTTTCTAATTTACAATCATTCATTACATCGGTTTTATACATGTTGCTGATCTTATAAGCTTAAAATATAAAGGCTTTTCAGCTAATATATTTTCTGATATTGGTATAACTCTTTACTTTTATCATTGAGATTGAAAATCGATGGAAGTGGTCCATGAGTTTGTCTATCATCAATCATTTTAGTCATTTTTTGAAAAATCTCCGTTAAATTGAAGGTATTTTTGTTCAATCGACCCTTGCACTTGTTTTTCCATTTAACGGAGATTTTTTTTACGGAAGAACCAAAATGATTGACTGTTGACAAACTCATGTATCATTTCTATCGATTTTTAACGTTGAGGACTAAAGTGAGAGTTATGACAATCTCAGGGATGATCATTTTGGCTAAAAAACCAAATATATGTATATATGTGTGTGTATTGTTAACTCATTGCTAAACGTCTTAAGTTTTTAGAGTCCAATAGTTATCTGACATAGAATCAAAGCTCTTAGTCTAATTCTGTCTTGACCTGTTACTTGACAAGTTAACTTTTTGATTAAAATTGAATCTGAATTCTCAGCTTGTTGTCATTTGATCACCTTGGTTTTGGTTGCAAAAATCCAGCCTCTATTACAAATCCCTTTTTATATTGCGATTCATTTTCCTCGATTGCTCACACACTCTTGAATTTCTTACACACAGAATTAAAAGTCGAGCGCAAAAAAATGGAAAGTTCTTATAGAAGTTTATGTGAATATATAGGATGTATTTTAGTGTAGTGTGTTCTTACTACCTACTGAAAGATCAAAGCAGAATTCAAAAAAGTATGTAGTTTGCTAAGAATTTTAGTATTTTATTTAACATGCATTCCTATATTGTTTTTATTTTCCTTCTGAATTTCTAGTTTATGTGAAATAATTAAACATAGAATTCTTCTTCAGCGTCAAATGAGTTATTATTTTCGTTACAGAAGTCATAGTAGCTAATTTGATATGAAAGTATTCTTGATGAACATATAAATATTGAGGAAGGTCATCCGTATTTTGCCAAACAATTCAGTGAAAAGAGAAGAGCTCCTTCTTAATTCATATAGATATGATCTCTTAATTTTATATATGCATCTTCATGTTTTTCATTTCTGTTCATTTCATACTTCATCATATTTGAACTTGCTTGTTAATCTATATATGGCTCGTTTGTTATCTAGGACTGGATTGGATGGTATGATGATATTCAAGTTATGTTGAAAGAAGATGAAAAAAAATGTCCAACTTGTAGGTAAAGATGGATTTCTCATTTAAGAAATTTATCCATTTCGATCATTTCAAAATGGTAGCTAGGAGTAAGATAAAAAAATTTCATGTCTAATCCTCACAAAATGAAAAATCAGCCTACTGTAAATTTTATGAGATATTAATTCCAATCAAATCTTAATTATCGAAAGAGATTATGGTTTGTGCTCGATGTATTTGTTCATTTAAGTTGGAGAATTGATGGTTTTCTAAACTTAAACATCCTTGCATGTTGCCAATAAACGCAAAGGTTACATGCATAAATAATTATCTATTTTTTTTAATAAAAATTATCTTTTACACTAATTTATACTAAAGAGGAGATAGAAAAATTTAAGCTCGGTACACAGTCAGTTGAAGAAAAAGACTCTAATCATCGGTGAAATCCACCATTGGCAAATAATTAACTATTTTTGTTTAACTAAAAAGGGTCTGTCTCCGTCATTTTTAGTCCCATCAAATCATAAATTAAGTGGGGATGTTTATTTGTCTTTCAATTTCAATAATTCATATATATATATTATTTAGCTTTTTGAAATATCTGGTGTTGGGGGGGAAGTGAAATTATGAAACTTTTCTATTAGTATTGCTAGGAGTCCTTTCCTTTTTCAGTAATACGTACTTATCCAGTTATCCTTTTTGCCTTCTTTCGGCCGCATTAGGACTCAAGGCGTTTAAATCTCGTAACAGTAAGCAGAAACAAGAGACATGAAAGAGGATGGAGCATTTCTGTATTGATGTTAACCAAAATACAACAGATGGCACAGAGGCTATTTATAGACCACTAAACCACTAATAAACTGCTAAACCAACTCTAACAATTCCAACAACTCAACGCATCAGAAGATGCCTGCTTCTAAATCAAAACACATCAGGTGGTGAAACGCCACTTAAATAAGATCGACCTCGTATTAATCGGGATAATAGTTGGATTTGTCTGATCAGCTTGCCATGTATGAATACTACTGAAAAGTTTAAATTCATACGAATCCTCCTCTTCTAATCTCTCTCTCCTTCCCTTTTCTCTTATTTGAACGGTTACGGTTTAGCTACGTCAACATGTTATATTAATTTTTTTATAGAGACAATAAGACAAAAAACAATATATGAGAGGAGGAGAGAGAAGGGGATGAGAATAGGAGGGAAGATAACTCTCCCCTTTCTTTTGAGGTCATACATGATTACAAGTGATTCGGCATTCAACTTGAGAACTTGAGCTATTAGCTAGGTTAGTATGTATACGTTTATATAACAAACGTTCTCTTACTGGACTGAATTCAACAGTTAAGTAAGTTACTTTTATGAACAGGTGATCTTATGTGATTGTGACAATAAAAACTTTAGACCGTAAAAGTATACCAAAATTATTACATTCTCTACTTAAATATATTAGATAATGTGTCATGTAACGCTTAATTATATATTTGTTTTCTCATTGGAATTCATTTTTTTTTTCCATCTTTTTTTCAGAACTGCTTTCAAGCCTTCCATATAATTCAATCACAAAACTTGTATAAACACAATCGAGTTAATTTTTAATGTAAGTTTCATTCTCAACACCGTTATCAATATCATCAATATCATGCATGTCATTTATGGAAAGTCATCCGACAAGAACTTCTAGATGGACAGAGATTTTCAAAGGTTGTGAAGACAGTATCCTAAAGGATCTTTCTCAACGAATGGAGATTATTGATGTTATAGTCAATGACGACCAAATATGTCACTCGTTGGATGAAATAATTGCCCAAAATTAGTGAAGCGGTTGTGTGTCCACCAATAATTTATGTTAGGAGAGAGTATCTCTATATAGATTATAGTGGTGTGGTGCTTGAAGTTTATGACGGTACTACATACTGTTGAAGAGAAACTAAGAATGTTGTATCATTTACTAATATTGAGTTGAACAAAACAAATTAGCCTATATCATTTGCAATGAAATGTGGTTGTACTAATGGCATTGGCTACCTAAAGGGAAATTATTTCTATCTTTTTCTCTTTATGCACATTTTTATTTTTATATCTTGATTATCCTTGACTTAAAGATCAGAAATAAACAAAATTGTTCATGAAAAAAAAAGTGTGAAAATTTATTTTTTAACTATAAAAATATATATCAAATAAAGTAAATTTATTGAGAAAGACGTAGTACTGCAGAATTTTATTCTTAATATACACGATATTTCACCGCGGGTCAATGCATCCACAACTAACATTTAATTTGATTAGCCATAATTAGGTATTAAACTTATCATAAATATATGTCATCTGTAAATTTGTGACTTGACACTTGATTCAACCAAGTGGACGGATACAATTACTTATAGACGAGGTAATAAGCAATGTAATCAGATTTATTAACATCAGAATCTTTGATGTGAGCTTAGTGACCTTGATACCATATTAACTATATTGAGAAAAATCAAAGAACGGTGAAGAATTGAAAATGATTGAGAAAAATCAAAGAATGATAAAGAAGTGAGAAAGATGAATTAGAGAGAAATAAGACTTGTATAAAAAACAATTACGCAGCTCTGTTTTTAACAGAGAGTCTAACAACGTTAACCAAACGCTAACCAAACACCAACAAACTTGTTGACTGTACTGTTGACTTGTACAATCGTTTAATCAGTGACCTAATGAACGGCAAACTTTATGTAATCTGTGTTTTGAGTTGAAGTAATGTTACTGTGAAGTAGTAGAGAAGTGTGGCATTGGGCAGATACATGCCAGCAGAACAAATCCGGCAATAGAGGCCAAAACACTGGCAGAAAGCTAAGGCTGCCAAAAAATTTACCTTCCCCATAACTTGATGTGCCTTGCATGATTTAAGACTGTGAATCTGTGATCGACATAACCATTGCAAACTCAGTCCAGAAAAGTAAAAAAGTTCAATTTAAGGACTAGGCAGTACAACTAGCCATTCCACACCATGTTCAAACACCCTTCAGCCTCCCATTGCATGATTTAAGCCTGCAAACCACTCAAACTACTAACACCATGCACCCCTACACATGTAGGGATGGCAACGATTCGATTTGAGAACGGAAATGCTCTATCCATCCTCATAATCATGAAAATTAACCATATTCATAACTGTAAAATAATCATTAGGAATTATCCATAATCATACCCACCGGGTAACGGATTTCCTATCGGTTAACAGTTATATCCATTTTCATAAAAAATAAAAAAATTATATTTATCCAATTGACGCACAATAATTTAATGAATACTAAATTCGTCATAAATAGCCACGTCTAATAATAATAATAAAATAATAATAATCCATGAATTTTGTAGAGTATAAAAATAAGAGCATTGAATAAAATAAAACATTGATGATGTGATCTGTTGATATATGCCATAAACAGTATGTTTGATGGACAAGGAATATAATATAGAGTTCATTGAATACTATTATATTTTTTGAGCGAAATATTATTATATTATATATTAAATATATTATGCGGTGAATAATGAATATAGTAGTGATTGTATAGCTCCACTCAAATACAATATATTACTTAAACGATATATTATATATTATATATTATTTGATTCGAATTCGGAGATAGGCACGGATTGAAACTCTTATAATCGTATTCAAAACCATAACCGATTAAAGTTCATGGTTTTTCCTCATATCCATAATATACCCAAATTTTCATACCCAAATCCGCTCCATTCAGACACTTATCCACGGTTATCGAGTTTAACGGTTTGAATTTCCATCTCTACACATGTTATCCTATCTACAGTATATAGTATACTACTTAACAAAATTATAGCAGAAATTAAACTCTGGATCTCTCCCTTTCAAATTCTTTCATGTGAATGGACACCTGCCCTTGCTTACATTCTTCGAGTTTGGACGATTCTTTTGTATTTTTACAATTTTACTATTATTAGGGAGAGAGAGTGAGAGTTCGAAACTATTACAATAAATTAGGAGATGGTGGGGTTTCAAACCTTGGACTCATAGGTAGAAATAGAACACTCTATCAACTAAAATATTAAACCACATACGAGTTTGGACGATTATTAGTGTCTTTTTTTTTTTGTATTGATGATTGAGCAATAATTCAAACTTAAGACTTCTTTCAAATTTTAAAATCAGAATTATGAATTGTTGTCGACTGCCACATGGATATCCAATTGATACGCATGTAATTTATCAAGAAGTAATTATTCATTTGAATGATCAAATTTTTTTGTTCCTCATGTTTCACATCTTATATAACTCAATATATGATATATCTCTATAAAATCAATTATTGGCTTCCTTTTTATATACAAAAGATAGGGCATTTACAAAAATATTTCTACAATGAGTTGTTAATCGATCCAGCTACAATACACTACAGTGTAGCATCAAACTTAATACAAATATGTCGTTTTTGTTGTTAAATAAATGAACTGGATTGTATTATATACAGCGTAATAGAGAGATTAATCAAATCGATCTATTACATAATACAACCACTCATGACAGATTCTCTAACCCCTCTTTCTAAAAACACTATTAATCCACTAATCAAGTGACACTTTTATACTTGTATTAATGTGAGTAAAATTTAAAACTTACTCTAACGAAAATAGAAATTATTATCGTTAGACCAATCAATCATGCGTAAAATGGAACAACTTGTCAAAAACATGCAGTAAGTACAATGATCAAATATGAAATGATCTCAAACACTTGTATTTGTTGTGCCTGTTTTGGGCTTTTAGGAAATGATCTTTCGTCCAAAAAAATGGCGATCAAATACGTATACGCAAGTGCCTCATCGAGTACGAGAATCCCGCGTTCTACGGTCAATTGTGAATAGACGATCAAACTCGACGGAAAGCAGGGGACCCAATCAGGACAGCCCAACCGTGCACTCTCACGTGCGCACCTGTCTCTTATGTCGGCTTATGCTCCTTTGCTTTTCGCCTCGTTCTAAACCCTAGATCCCCACCGCAAATCACACCCCGAACACATAACGTGGCACGATCTCGTCCCTTCCCTTTTCAATTTCCTCGATGACCGTGAACCGTACGAGATTGTTGTCGCGTCCCCAGCACAAAGTTATTGGATTGGCACTCGGGTGGCCCCTTATTAGTCAAAATTCCGACTTGGGTCCCACGTACTCTCTCTTCTTTTCTTTCTTACGATGCAAAGATTTTTCAGTGTGACCGGCACATGAGTTAGTACATCACGTGTCATTATATAAATAGTAAAATATATACGTTAAAAGGTTAATAATTTAAAAAATAAAATTTCTAATCAATTACATAAAAAATTTCTACTAGCTGTGGTATTGGACTTTTCCACTGTACGGACATTAGGGAGTCATGATCCAAGAGGAAAATTATTTTCTTTTCTAATTATCTAAATTAAGTTTGTCAAGAAACATGAAAACGTCACTTGATATTATGATATTATATTCAAGTAATATTTTTTTTTTTACTTGTGAATAAGAATTTTAGGTTTCATGTTTAATTTGAAATAAAATATTATTATTAGTTTATTGTAAAATTTTGTCTATATTTTTACCTTTTTAATGTAGATTATATTCTACGTATTATAAAACAGAAAACTTTGCCAATATATACATTCGTGTATGTGTTTTCTCCCCAGTTACTATGCGAGAGAGAACTCGGTGGCCGGAGTCAGTATACAAAGCTTTAGCTTGTAATATGTACAAAACTGTCGTATATATAGATTTGTTCATTACTGTAGAACTATGACTCTTTAAATTGACAAACAAATAATAGCAAAAATATTGAAGGTTTTTTTTTTTTTTGGTCAAACGATAGATTTTGTTAGACTAGATGTTAGATTAGCCATCGATGGGGTTTAAACTCATGCCACATGCAAGGGATCAACACATTTCCACCACTGTAGTAAAAAGCCACTTACAAATGCTGAAGGTTTCTTGAATCCCTATCAAAATTAAAAGTTTACGCTGGTTACAAATATTAACATGAAACATCTTCCTGCAACTTCTTCATTTATTAATGCAGCAAATTATTTGATCAGATGCACTTAATATATTGTTAACCAAGTCTGTCAAATCTTTTTAAAATCTCAAGCCAGTTCACAAATTATTTTATCAAATTTTCCGTAATTAGTGTTTATTGTATATTGAAGAAAAAAGCTCATCTACCACGGTGGATGTTCGTGATAAATTGCAATTTACCACGGATATTGTGCCCGTTAGTATTCTGGATGTGGTAAAAAGTCTTTGTTTCTACCACGGGCTATGCCCGTTGTAAAATGCAGTGTAACCACGAATTATGCCCGTGATAAATTGAGAGCTAACACCACGTGCTATGGTCATTGTGGATTACAAATTGATCACGGCTAGTGCCTGTTATTAAAAAAAATTCAAAAATTAAAAATTAAAAAATTATTTAATAAATAAATAAATAAATATATATATAATTCTTTTACCCAATATATTTATTTACAAAATTGCACATTTACACAAAATCACTGAGTTTTACTTTACATATATGTACCAAAACATGCATAGGCTTTTTTTCACACTCCAAAACAAAACTGATCAAGCCCTAGTTCCAACCTTGATCCTCCAATGATATTCGTCTTCTCTACAATCGTTTCTTCAAGAAGACACACATCTCCAGCACGCCAATCACACTTCAAATTTGCAGGTACCTGTAAATGTAGTAGTTGATATGAGTTATAAACCCTCATGAATTAGAACTACCAACCACCTATGAGACACAAAGGAAAAATATCAAGCTTAGCAATCAAAACTTATCACTAAAGGACATCATATACAAAAAAAAATTAAATCCACAAAATAAATTACACAAAGGCCTAAGCAATCATGGTCCAATTGAGTACATGGTGCCTGTAAAAAATAAATGATCGCTAGAATTCAAGGCTCCTTTTTTATTTCAAACCAACTGTCATAGATTGACTTTCTTACTAGAAGAGTATTGTGACATGAAAAACAATAGTGAAAATCTAGAAAGAGAGACACAAAGAGACCTCATGTATTAGTATCAAGCATATGAATACCAATGTGCATGCTTTCCTCTGTGTGTGTGAGAGAGAGAGAGAGAGAGGAGAGATGACAGTTTTCCATGGGGCTTACATTACAGTAATTAAGCAGGGGCCATTTACATGCATTGGTTTTATATGTCCATAATTGCCCTTAATTTTGCATGAGATGGACTAATTATTAAAGAAAAGGTAACAAATATAAATTGTATTGTAGAAAGATTCTACACAACAATTGTACGTATCTTTACATTATGAGACACAACTCTTGCTAATTCCAAGAGATAAAAAAATAGCTATGGAATTCATTTGAGATCTCCTTTTGCATTGCTTTGGAATTTAGCATATCTTATCGCAATACCTGATTATCAAACGCTTGTTGAAAAAGACTTTTGTCAGCATTTAACTATGTTTATACCATATTTAGGGCCTCGTATTTAGACCTCGTATAAATACTCAGGGAACTTAAATGTAATTATGTGATAAAGGAAGGGGAAAATATGTAATAAGTGAGGAGTCTTTATTCTATAAAAGGACCCCTCACCCTCACAATTGGGGGAGGCCAATTCTGAAGCCTTTTCACCCCTCTCACATCTCCTCTCACATTACAAAGGTTTCTCTCCCTCACATTCCTCTCCTAAATACGTAATTAGTGTGGACGTAGCCCAAACCTTGGGGTGAACCACGATACATCTTGTGTTATTTACATTACATGCAGATTCACGGTCGGATTTACGTTGTTCCAAGACCTCCGGTTTTGTGCATCAACATTTGGCGCCTTCTGTGGGAATCGACACGAAAAGCTATGTCGGTTCTCTTTTATTTTTTCATCAAATCTCACACTGTTCGCCGTGAGTCTGCAGAAACCCAACACCCACACTCAGAATCACTCCCACTCCTACTGTTTTTGGTAGCTTAACTCTCCAACTACCCAAAAACCCACTTCGTTTTCCATTTTCTAGTGAGAAAAAGAAACAAAAAAAAAAACCAAAAGAGAGAGACGAGCAGTTCTCCGCCATTAATGTTTCTCGGCAACAAAGCGTGAGCACTCTCACACTCTTAACGCTCTCACTTGTCGCAAAGCATTCGATTAATCACAAAATGGAGCTGAGCAAGGTAACCTTAGAGATCTTCACGAAGCTGGAGTAGAAGTGGTTCTCCCACTGCCAAACCGCCAAGAAGACTCGAATCCTCAGCATCAACGCCGGTAGCACCACCGGCATAGTCGCCGGAGCCACCTTGATCCACCTCGAAGATCAGATCCGACCCAAAACCGATGATGCCCACGCTCAAATCGTCGACTTCTTCGACCTCGTCACCGGTATTGGCATCGAAGCCGTCCTCGCCACCATGCTTGTCGCCAATGACGGCTCCGGCAGCCCTCTCTACACCGCATCATTACATGCCTTACGGGGCGGCTCCTCATCATCCTCACCACAATCCGTAGCAGCAGCAGCCTCAGACCGTGGCATATCAGCAGCCGTTGAAGCAGCTGTAGCAGCAACAGTCACCGTCACAAAAACAGGGGCCCAACGACGAGGTCAGACCATCTGGGTTGGTGACCTTCAATACGTAGAACTTCAGGTACTCTGTCTCTCCAGCAAGGTGATCTCCGGCGACCTGCCGGATAGTTGGTCTCCAGCCTCGAGGGCCTCAAATTTCTCAACGTCTCCGACGATGCGCTGGCAGGAAGAATCCTAAAAATTCTCACTTCTTTACAAAACCTCACTGTAATTTCTTTGAGGAGTAACTAATTTTCTGGAAATCTACCGACTGGCTTTTAAGTCCGTTGAGGTTCTGGATCTCTCCTCCAACCTCCTCGACGGGACTCAGCCTCTCGACTTCGGCGATGAAAACCTGTGCTACTTGAACTTCTCCTACAACAAAATCTCTGGGAAATTTCCAGTTGGTTTCACGAAAAGGGTTCCGGAGGTCTTGGAACGAACTTAACCTCTCTTTCTACAAACTTGACCAGATCGATACCGGACTCGCGACCTCTATTCAGTCAGAAAACACATTAGTTTGTGGGAAACAGTGAGCTCTGTAGGAAGCCATTGAAGACCCTCTGTCCCATTCCTTATACTCTGTCCACACCGCCGAACATGACAACTAATACCAGTTTTTTCTCGACGATTGCTGCCATTCCCAGAACGTTTAATATCGGCCCGGAAGCAAACACTTCTAAGGGAGCAAATGGGAATCAGAATCAGTCGCAGAGCAGTTTGCAACCTGGCACGATCGCCTGCATTGCCATCGGAGACTTGGTCGGAATAGCTGCACTAGGATTGGTGATTCTCTATGTCTACCAAGTTAGGAAGAGAAAAAGTCTCAAGTTAAAAGGTGGTAGTACCAAAGACCTGGAAAAGCTCCCTTTACTCGGTTTTTCTTTGTTGATGGATGGGCACAACTTGTCCAAGGAAAGCAAGTGGGTTGGCAAACAAAATGATTACCTGCAGTGATGATTTACTCTAGGGATTTGAAGATTATAAAAAATTGCGCCTAAAGGATCCCATTAGGCAGGGATGGGGAACATGGATGGGCAAAGAAATGGAGTGGAGAAAAAGAAAAAAATAGAGTGATGGGCACGACCATGTTGTCCAAGAAAAGCAAGGAGAGTTAGCCCTCCAGTTTCGCCAAGAGACAGAGACAGAGACGCAATGGAAAGCAAAAGGAAAAGAGAAAGAGAAAGCAAAAGCAAGAAATAAACACCCCACCAGAGTGATGTAATTTATTTTATCTTTCGGAGACATATGTATAAACCCCATTAAAGGGTAATATGTATAAACCCCATTAGAGGGTAATAATAAAAAATAAAAATAAAAAACGAAAAGCCCAAAATAAATGGGCTGAAATGTTGTGTGGAGGACAAAGGTCCATAAGCCCAAAATAGCTCCAACCAGGCGATCAAAAGTACGCCCAGTACTCCACACTTATTCGGCAACCCGCCGCTATTACCATCAACCAGGTGATCAAAAGTACGTCAGTACTCCAAAATTATTCGGCAACCCGCCGCTATTACCACCAACCAGGTGATGAAATGTACAACTCGTACTCTAATATCATTTGGCAACTAGCCATTCATGCCACCAACCAGGTGATGAGATGTACAACCTGTACTCTAATTTGGTAACTAGCCATGCATGCCACCAACCAGGTGATGAAATGTACAACTTGTACTCCCCTTCATGCCACCAACCAGGTGATTAAAAGTACGCATAGTACTCCAAATTATACATGAGCACTACTCATGTCATTCATACATAAACATTCATGAGCACCACTCATGATAATCATACATAAACATTCATAATCATCATTCATGTTAACATTCATGAGCATCACTTATGACAACATCCATGAGCATCACTCATGACAACATCCATGAGCATCACTCATGTCAATCAAACATTCATAAGCATCACTCATGTCAATTAGCTTCAAAAGCTTCATTTACAGAGCTATAGTTTCAAAAGCTTCATTTACAAAAGCTCTAGCTTCAAAAGCTTCATTTATAGAGCTCCAGCTTTAAAGCTTCACTTACAAAACTTCACTTACAAAGCTTCAGTGCAGGGTATACAAATACCGCCTCCGAACAACCGCCACTTCGGCCCATACATGGATTCAATTTGAAGTCTCCAGCCAACAGACTCTATTGACCGAAGACTTGGGGGACTACATTATGTACCATTTATTGGGCCTCAACTGGGCCTCATGAAAAATACTTGGGGGACTTAGCCCATTATTTATGTATTAAGAAGCAAGCCCTTATTCTATAAAAGGGACTCCCTCACTTTCATTAGAGAGCACCCATCACTTATGTATTGAAGAGCGAGCCTTTATTCTATAAAAGGGACTCCCTCACCTTCATTAGAGAGCAACGTCGCCAGCTGAGCAACCGCCTCGCCGCGAGCATCAACTCTAGCCTATCATTTACGTATTGAAGAGCGAACCCTTATTCTATAAAAGGGATCCCCTCACCACTATTAGAGAGCATCGCCGCCTACTGAGCAACCGCATCGCCGCGAGCATCAACTCTAGCCAATCCTTCATGTATTGAGGAGCGAACCCTTATTCTATAAAAGGGACTCCCTCACAATTAGGGGAGGCCAATTCTGGAACCTTCTCACCCCTCTCACATCTCCTCTCACATTACAAAGGTTTCTCTCCCTCACAATCCTCTCATAAATACATAATCAGTGTGGACGTAGCCCAAACCTTAGGATGAACCACGATACATCTTGTGTTATTTACATTACTTGCAGATTCACGATCGGATTTACGTTGTTCCAAGACCTCCGATTTTGTGCATCAACATATGGCGCCGTCTGTAGATAGCGACATAAAAAGTTATGTCGGTTCTCTCTCAATTTTTCACCTCCGCCGTGAATCTGCAAAATCACAAAAAAAAAACCCATAAACAGAAAAGATACCCATATCCATCTCGCTGATCTCTCTCCCCTATCTCTCTCTCTAAAACTTTATGTGCAGATCTTGAGAGTTAAATCGGAAGGCATCGTCTCCATTCGAATTGAAGCATAGGCCATTATATAGCTTCAAAAACTCCAACCTTTCTCTATTGAAGCCTGGAACGTCACCAGTAATCAAAGACATCAAAGCCATGCGATACATGTGATATGCGATGAACAGTGCACATCAATGGCTGAGATCTGCCATCAATGGCCCTCGTCGCCATCGGCGGTCGATTCAAAGAGCTTCTGAAGAAGTACGGTAAGGTTGCACTGGGCGTCCATTTCTCAGTCTCAACTGCCTCGATCGCCAGCCTCTATGTCGCCATCAAGAGCAACGTCGGCGTCGAATCGCTGCCCGCCAAGCTTCACATGGGGAACGTGTCCTTCAAAGACGAAACCCCCCCAAGCTTCACATCGGGAAACAGGCAATCGACGGCTGTGGTGGTGGAGAATGAGAGGAATCGGACGGCTGAGCTCACGGCTTCGACTGGTGGGGCTCTGAAATTGGCTTTGCTCTGCAACAAGGCTTTACTTCCTATTCGAGTTCCGATCCCTCTGTTCATCAAGACCGGCGGACTAAGGACGAAGCAAGCGGGGAGAGGATCGTGCCGTGGAAGTTAGGCGCCGCCGAGAAATGCACACTCTTCGGGACTAATGTATTTGTCATTTGAATCGGCTGTCAATTTTGTCTACTCTGTTCTGTTCGATTAGTGCTTTGAATTTTCTGAATTTTTGGAACCCCGGAGAGGCGGTAGCCATGGGGTTTTTGCTTAAAGAAGCGCTCAAGAGGCTGTGCGGCGCCAATCAGTAGGCGTACGTTGTCTTCTGGAAGATCGGCTGCAAGAACCCTAATGGCATTCAACAAAAGAAAAGTAGTGGAAAAGGAAAAAAGGCAAGCCCAAGGCCATATGTGATCTGTTCTCTGCCTGCTTTTCTTTCCTACTATAGCTACCCGGACTTCAAATCTCAGTACCATTTTCCAGAGAGAGATAGAGACAGAGAGAAAGAGGGGAGAAAGATAGAGATGTACTATTACTATTACTCGGGAAGATAAGCATGGAATTTGACTAGAGGAACAGATACCCAACTCATATCTCCCAGTCTTTATTCACCGGAAAACCACTCATTTCCTTACTTCCTTAGTGATTTTCCGGCACCATCTACCGCATGGTAGATACCGGCTCTCTACGTTTTCGGGGAAATCTGGACCTCGGAGCCCAGAAATTCAGACCCAGTAACCCAAATTGGCACCCCAACCAAATACCCGTTTTTGGGCATCCTCCGCCGCTGCCATAACTCCTACCACTTTTTCTGTCTCTCCACCAGGTTTACTATCCCTACCCACCACCGCCAATCAGCGAAGTTGTCCCATACGCGCCGTTCTCCGCACCGGCCACATACGTTAGCACGGCGGCTATTGTATGCCTACCGTTGTAGGCGACAACGGCAGCGACGAGGGTAGTGCTTTTGAGCGGAGTGCCGAGTGACGTCAGCGAGAGGACGGTGAGGAGGGAGATGAAGGGGTTCGGGGAGGTGAGGTCGGTGCAGATGGACAGGGCGTGCGATGGGATCGTGACCGTCCACTTCTACAACCTCATCTCCCAAGTTCCGTGGGCATAAACACATCAGAACTTCCTCCTCACATTGTCGTTGAAATGCCAGCTTTATCACTAACAATGAGTCAGGAAAACATTTTTAAGTGGAGAAAGAAAGAATGAGATAAGATAGAAGTGGGTGATATAATATGTGAGATAGAGACAGACAAAGCAACCAATGAATATGAATTTCTTAAAGAGGGGTGCATGCAAGCACATGCGGGTTGATAACCTCCAAAGAAAGTGGTCGCAGGGCTGATAAGTGATAACCTCCAAAGATGTTCTTTACAAATAGACAGCAGCGCAGAGACAGAGAGATATGCGGTGGAAAAGAGAAAACAGAAACAAAAGCAAAAGCAAAAGAGAAAGCAAAAGCAAGGAATAAACCCCCCATCAGAATGATGTGATTTACCTTTTTGACAAACGTATGATGTAATTTATTTTTCTTATCTCTCGAAGACACCTGTATAAACCCCATCAGAGGGAAATAATACTAAAAAATAAATAAAAAAATAAAAAAAATAAAACCCAAAATAAATGGGCTGGCATGTTGTGGAGGGCGAAGGCCCATAAGCCCAAAATAGCACCAACCAGGTGACCAAAAGTACGCCCAGTACTCTACAATTATTCGGTAACCTGCCTCTATTATCACAAACCAGGTGACCAAAAGGACGCTCAGTACTCCAAAATTATTCGGCAACCTGCCGCTATTACCACCAACCAGGTGATGAAATGTACAACCCGTACTTCAATATCATTTGGCAACTAGCCATTCGTGCCACCAACCAAGTGATGAAATGTACAACCCGTACTCTAATATCATTTGGCAACTAGCCATTCATGCCACCAACCGGGTGATGAAATGTACAACCCGTACTCTCCTTCATGCCACCAACCAGGTGATCAAAAGTACGCCCAATACTCCAAATTATACATGAGCATTACTCATGTCATTCATACATACACATTCATGAGCATCACTCATGACAATCATACATAAACATCTATGACCATCATTCATGAACATCACTCGTGTTAACATTCATGAGCATCACTCATGTTAACATTCATGAGCATCACTCATGACAACATCCATGAGCATCACTCATGTCAAACAACATAAACATTCATGAGCATCACTCATGTCAATCAGCTTCAAAAGCTTCATTTACAGAGCTCTAGCTTCAAAAGCTCCATCGTCAAAAGCTTCATTTACAGAGCTCTAGCTTCAAATCTTCACTTGCAAAGCTTCACCTACAAAGTTTCAGTGCATGATATGCAAATACCGCCTCCGAACAACCGCCACTTCGGCCCATACATGGATTCAATTTGAAGTCTCCAACCAACAGACTCTATTGACCGAAGACTTGGGGGACTACATTACGTACCATATATTAGTCATCAACTAGGCCTCATAAAAATACTTGGGGGACTTAGCCCATTATTTATGTATTAAGGAGCGAGCCCTTATTCTATAAAAGGGACTCCTTCACTTTCATTAGAGAGCACCCATTATTCATGTATTGAGGAACGAGCCCTTATTTTATAAAAGGGACTCCCTCACCTTCAACGCCACAAACCGAGCCAACAAAGGCAACATAAGCCATGAGCCGAGCAGCCTCTCATCATGTGTTACTTCTAGTTGAGCATCATTTTAGATTGAACATCGCCTCATATCGAAGATCAGTTCAAGACAACATCTAATTACTTCGGCCCACACATGGACTGAATTTCAAGTCTCCAGCCAAACGACTCTCTTGACTAAAGATTTGGGGGACTACTGTTTATACCATATTTAGGGCCTCATATTTAGATCTCGTACAAATACTCGGGGACTTAAATGTAATTATGTGATAAAGGAATAGGCAAATATGTAATAAGTGAGGAGTCCTTATTCTATAAAAGGACCCCTCACCCTCATAATTAGGGAAGGGCATTTCTGGAGCCTTCTCACCCTTCTCAACACTCTCACTCTCAGAGCTCTCTCTCTCTCCCTCACTTCTCAGAGAAATACAATACAATCAATGTGGACGTAGCCCAAACCTTGGGGTGAACCACGATACATCTTGTGTTATTTACATTACATGCAAATTCACGGTCGGATTTATGTTGTTCCAAGACCTCCGGTTTTGTGCATCAATAAACTACAAAAACAGAAAAGAAAGGAAAATAAATATGACAATTAGTAGATACTAAAATTAGAACTATATTGCGTATTCATTAATTAGTTGCAAGACGAATTAAGGAAACGAAAAACCAAGGGATTTAAATAATTCATACAAAATTAGACTAATATTAGGACTATATTGTATATTCATTAATTAGTTGCTAATTCATCATGACTTTAAAACGTTGTGTGACTACAGATCACATGTATATTTGTAAAAAATGAAGAAAAAAAAAATTAATGAAGACAAATCGAACAATAACATTCAAAATAGAAGGCAAATCGAACAATCCTAGATTCCTAAATCCCCTCTTATTGAATGAACGTGGTGAACTCACAACAAAGACAGTGAACAAAAGAAATTCAAATAAGTCATTCTTAATTTGACCTGTAAAAAATCAAATGAAATACCTATTTTTACCCAAACCATTCGAAATTCGAAGTAAGAAGAAGGCCCTTCCTAGAAGGGGAAAGCAAACTTCTTCCTTTCTTCTCTAGTGCTGGATTTGTGAATTCCTCAATGTGATTGATACAATCCTGACCTAACGCAAAAAAGCAAAAAAATCGTATTAATAATGATCGCATAAACTATGCGCCAGAATAATTAATAAGGGAATTTGTGAATGCATTGCACAACAAATGAGTTAAACCACCAAATGAAGCCAAAGAACGCACATTATAACCATTTTTCTTGGGTCCGGCATATTGTGGAATTTGTTGAAATGTGAATATTCATTTTTCCCTATTCTCTGAAGATTCTGCCTAAAACCGAACGTACCGCATCCAATATTAAAATTCACACATGCATAAAAACAGAGGGAGAGAGAGAGAGGAGGGAACAATTCAATACCAATCCAATTCTAGACTTTTGGATTCATGAATTTCTTGGCATGCAATTTGGTATTTTTGTTTGGGAAAATTGAAGCAAGAAACAGAAGACTTCATCCTAAGTGGGGTTGTAGTGCTGGTGATTTAGCGAAGTATAAAGAACGGTTTCATTTGTATCAGGAGGAAAAACAGTTTCTTTCGGGGAAGTGGTAGTGTGGGTGCAGTTGGAGGTTCATCACGTCTTCATCCCTTCTCCATTTTTGTCTTATTTTATTTATTTTATTTTATTTAACTTTTCCAACATTTACTTTTTAATTTCTAGCTTTTCAAATTTTTATGACAAAACTATCCCTGCGAATTTGTTTTCATTATTTTTGGTCAATTTTACTTTTTGGTGAAGCCTTGAGACACCAAAGTGTACCTGTGGCTTTCTAATATTAGAGATATTAACTTTTATTATGTTAGTTGTTTTACAATTATGTCATCATTGGGACTCTCTTATAGCCATAAAACTAAAAGTATATTGGATGTTATAGGATTTAAAAGTTAAACAGAAGTGTAGTATTTCAAATATAGTAATAAATAATAAATTATGAAAGAAATATTTTGTTGCAATCAATAATCAATATAGTAATAAATAATAAGTAATATAATGACTCTAACTATATTAAAAAAAACATAACAACATCCACCACGGGCCGATGGCTTGGTGAATTTTCAAAAGGTTGTGTGGTCATTTGAAGTAACCACTACGAGCATATCGCGTGGTGGTTTTGATATTCCATCACGGGATTAAAAACCATTGTAGATTGTTCACTTTTAACAACGGGCCGGAATCTAACTGTGGTGAATTAATATTATCTACCACGAGCTACACTTGACCATGATAATTGAATAGTTTCTATCATGAGCTGTTGATGCCCGTGATGGAATTGACGTGGTATATGTTGTTATGTACTAGTGGAGATCTCCTTTTATTTTGTCTATTAATTATTTTTTGAGTTATTCAAGACTCGAAGGCTAGACAAGAGTACAATAAGAGAGTAATTATGTCATCCCATTAAATGATCTTAGCTTCTCATCCTTTTTGTTAAGTAGTACAATTAAGAAACTAAGACACGTTTAGTTTTGCAGACAGGTTTATACTGGACGACCATGCATCCATTCCATGATCAATCCCTCCCTAACTATTAATTTAGGTTTCACTTTTCAGGTCATTAACATGTATGCAGGGATCTAGTTTGACGAAAGGACACCATGCATGCATGGTTAATATATTTCTAGGTTTTCTCTCTGTCGCATATAGAGGTATTGTCCGTAGGTAGCTAACATAGCTAGACACCTCAAAAAGAAATTGCTTAGATAGCGTTGGAATTAAGAGATCTCAAACCCTCCGCTATACAGTAGTAGTATGAGTACTGTTTACGTTATTTTTTAGTACATCGACAACGTTTAATGGGTTAGATAGTTAGTAGAAATCGATATCAAAGCCACAGAATGTATTAGCGTGAATGTTTTCGTGGAAAGCGTCATATGCTTGTTTATGTTATATAAGCAGGGAATGGTGTTTGTCTGTCGAGAATTCTCACTGCATGCATGCATGCATGTGGATGTACGTGGCCTAGGTTTTAAATTGAGAGATTTAGCATGGTTAGCTATAGGCTTATAGCTGATCAATTAGCTTAGCCCTTTAAGATCGTTTCATAGATTAATTAACCTGTGGTCCTGGTCCTGTCCTTTTCAAAATCTTTTTCTGGAAAGGCATCAGTTTATTAGAATTTATCAAGGCTGCAGTGATAAACTTGTTGGATTCCAACAACAACAAGTGGTATGAGTTCAATCTCTGTAAAGGCATGGAAGCTTTTTGGACTAGGCTGCTAGTGCTAACTAGGGCTGCTACCTCACTTATGTATATAGCTCGTCAATCGGAATTTATTCAGTCCATCGTGATCTTCTATTTGATTGTTTGCGGATTAATTTTAGGGAGTAGGATTATTTTTTTTTTCTTCCTATCTTTCTTTTCCTATTTGAATGGTCACGGTTAAACTATGTCAACTTTTTATATTAATTTTTTATGGAAAAAATGACAAAATAGAGAATGTGAAAAGATGGTATAGAAGAGGATGACACAAGAAGGGAAGGGAATCATAGTCCTAATTTTAGTTGCACCAAAGAACTTATGATCACCTCAATACATGGTTTAATATACTTTTGTCTTCTCTTTTTAAAATGATTTTTTCTTGAAATTTCTATCTTATTTCTAGATCTACAGAAAAAAAGTTCAAAACAAGAGTTTGGAATTAGTTTAAGGGGTGAGGGAGGCTGAGCTAATGAATTAGATTAGTATAAATCTAGGATTCGAGTTCGTCCAATGCAACAAAACATGTTAAACAAGATGATTTTTTTGTTGACAAACAATAAATAATTTCATTTAGCAAGAATATCGATGTTTACTACGTCTGCTAAGATATAAACAACTATATCGATTCTGAAACATCCCAATAAATAAAATGGATTTGAAGATTTAAGTGGTTTATCCCTTAAAATTTGACTACACTCACGGTGTTGCTCGGATTATATTGATTTCAAGACTAAAATTAATGCTCGGTAATAAATGAACTCTCTTTTCATTATTTGACCCCAATACAGGAGGTTTCCCAACCCTTTATATAGCCCTCAATGAACCCCTTAGCCTTGGGTCTTCCCAACTTGGCATTCAATGCACCACCTCTCTGTAGACTATCATATTGACACCATTACACCTATCAACCAGACATTCGACGATGAAGTGATATGTGTTCAGTTGAAATCACGCGTTCTGTTAAAGTGATGAGGGTGGAGCGGTTGTCCAACCCTACCTCTCCGAGCGCCATTTGGACAACCTTTACATCCCATCCTAGGTCTTTGCCACTGATGGTGAGCTGCCATGTGGCCTGATTGGCATCTAGATAGACCTGTTGTTGAAGACTTGGACCATAAAGTTGTCAGCTGCCCATGTGACCTTGTAGAAAGCTCTTTGCATATCCTTGACGGACTGAACTCATAGGCGATCGACTTTAGCGCTTGAGGGTATCCTCTTCTAAGCCCTTTGGGCTTTGGGCTTTGGGCTTTGGGCTTCTCGATCTCCCTTGAGTTTTCGTGTCTTCTTTCTCGACGTGCACCATTATATGGGCCTAAAAATGCCCAAGATTAACAAGTATCATTTTCATTTCTGACATATTCTATGTTTACTAATACAAGAAATAAACACGATTATCAGACATTAATATCTCTATTTTATACTTGAACAATCAGGTATGAGATTACTAACAATCATGTATTGTTCTTATTCATGTAATGTGATGGATGTAGCAAATTCATGCATGTAACGGTCCTTAAGTACAAAAAATTCTAAAGAAAGGATTGTCCTGCACCTTCTCTCTAGACTTTCTCCCTTCCGCATCCCTGTTTTGATTCGCCAATAATTCTCCCAGATGCCCTTCGGGCCGGCCCTTGGCGGCCTCTTCAACTTAAGTGGTGACCTCCCCCCTAGTGGTGTCTTCATCTCTCCTTTTCTTCTGCCTCCATCAAAATCCTCATCTCCTTCAGCCAAAGATTTTCTGCCTATTGCTTTGGCCCTCCATCCCCGACTTGCTCCGCCTTGCGCTCCCCTATACTCGCCACCTGCCACCAGATCTGAAAGCTTATGCATGACGATGTCTTTATTTCGCATGACTGCTCCTGTCCTTATCTTTTGACTTGTTTCTACAGCGGTGGGGTTCTTTGGCAGCGCCGGTGGCAGCTGTGTGGGTCTAAGATTTGGTGTTAGGGTTGAATAATGTTAGGTGGCCCAAATTTACAAATGGACAACTAATAAAAATAAATACGTTAATCAAGACTTAAGTAATAGTCTAATTATTAATAACTACGTCATATAGTTTAAATAGATGATTTCTTAATGTTACCCATCCTCGAGTTCTTTTACTTTTTGGATTTTAGCGTTATGTTTGGGTTGATGTGTATTTTTCTTTTCTTTCTTTTTTCTTCTAGTTTTTCTAGTGGGTTGTGGAAACTGGATTGGACATTTTGTATTTTTGGACTGTTCGTTAGTTTTCCTTAAATAAAATGCACTCGAAAGAAGAAGAATAAGAAGAAGATAGGGTTGTCTTGCACAGTTGTACTTGGTGTATTGGATCAGATGACATTGGGCCTAATATTGTAAACAAACCCACCCAATATTGGACCTGAAAATTTGAATGTAGGGCCTTGTTGAAAAGTTCAATTTGGAGCCCAACCAAAAGCAAGCTTGAGGCCCATAATTTCACACCCGCCGAAAGTAGATATTTCATTTATTCTGATTTCAGCGCCACCGACACCAGGCGTAGATATCCTTCTTCTCTCTCCTCTCTCTCTCTCTCTCTCTCTCTCCCCCTATCAGAAGCAGAGGAGTACAGAGATCATCAATCATGGGTTCTCTGCCTCCTTTTTCCTCAGACGTCATCAATCCGCATTCTCCTCCCAATACCAAAACCACCACCACCACAACAACCACCCAATTCTCCTCCGCCTCCTCTTGCATTGACGAAACTACCCTCCTAAATCTTTTCAAATCCCAACAGAGCCACCTCAACTTCTTCTTCCAGCACCTGGACCTGCCCCAGACACTGGCCTTCACCCGCACCCTACTCCTCCAATCCTCCGCCGGCGCCACTATATTTTTCTCCGGCGTCGGCAAGTCCGGCTTCGTCGCCCACAAGATCTCCCAGACCCTCGTCTCCCTCGGCATCCGCTCCGGCTTTCTCTCCCCTCTCGACGCCCTCCACGGCGACATCGGCGCCCTCTCCAAAACCGACGTTTTGGTCCTCTTCAGCAAGTCCGGCACCACCGAGGAGCTCCTCCGCCTCGTCCCCTGCGCCAAGGCCAAAGGCGCCTTCCTCATCTCCGTCACCTCCGTTGACGGCAATGCCCTTGCCTCCCTCTGCGACATGAACGTGCATTTGCCAGTGGAGCGAGAACTCTGCCCCTTCGATTTGGCTCCGGTCACCTCCACCGCCATCCAAATGGTCTTCGGCGACACCGTCGCGATCGCGCTCATGGGCGCCAAAAGTCTCACCAAAGAACAATACGCCGCCAATCACCCCGCCGGCAGGATCGGCAAATCCCTTATCTTCAAGGTCCGATCTTGCTTTTCCCCCAATTTCAATCATCTTCAATCCAATTCTAGCGTTTTGCTTTTCTTCTAATTTCTGGAATTTTGCAGGTCAAAGATGTAATGAAGAAGGAAGACGAGCTTCCGGTGTGCAAGGAAGGGGACCTGATAATGGAGCAGCTGGTGGAGCTGACGAGCAAGGGATGCGGTTGCCTGCTTGTGATCGACGCCGAGCACCGCCTGATCGGCACGTTCACCGACGGAGATCTGCGGCGGACTCTCAAGGCCAGTGGGGAAGCTATCTTCAAGCTCACGGTTGGGGAAGTGTGCAACAGACACCCCAGAACAATTGGTCCCGACGCCATGGCGGTTGACGCCATGCAGAAGATGGAAGCACCACCGTCGCCGGTTCAGTTCTTGCCCGTCATCAATGATCAGAATCAAGTGATTGGGATCGTCACTTTACATGGATTGGTTTCAGCTGGCCTCTGAAATATGTAATTCATTATCTATGTATGATTCGATAATTCTTTATATACCACATTTGTTCTACAATTTAATACGAAGATTATCAGTTCTTCTCTGTTCACAACGCCCGTTCTTCGTTGCAAAACAGACTGTTAATATGGTATCGATGAGCTGTATCATTGTCGATAACATGTTATCAATTCCAGCAGCATTACATACAACTTAACCATCACTGTCATCACTAATAAGAATTGGACCCCGAGAGCATGGTTCTCTTGGCATTTGATGACCATTTGGAAGCTTCCGAGGAACATTGCTTTTCCCCGGTTGTCTTCCGCGCAGAAGAATGTTAAGATCTGGTATTCTATCGTCGAAGTCTGAGGAGCTTGTTTCACTTGTACTTGCAGATGAAACATCGCAGAATCCATGCCTTCACTTCCTGCCTAATTCGAGAGATGGACTCTTTCTGTTTAACATTATCCAACTTTCTAAAACACGTTTAACATTTTCAGCGACGGATGCAACATGAGAGCAATAGAAATGATTAAATCTTACCCAAGGAAAAGATGAAAAGCACATTCCTACACGAGTCTGAGGCGCCAAACTATGACAAGTGTCATGGCTTTCAAAAGAAAGAAGAGAGCCAGGCAATCTGGGTAGATTATTTAGGTTCCAACCTGATGCTACATATTTAGGGTAATCCGACTTTTCCGAAGGATTGGAATCACTGGATGCTGTTGGAAATCCGCTGCCAAGAGCTTTGGTCTCCAAATTATCACCATAAAGCACCTTCAAAGTACACCAAGATGACAATTAATAGCAAGCTTTCACAATAGGAAAGCAAAGGGTAACTAAATGATCGTCCCAATTTATGAACGCACCTCAATTTCCTCAGTTGGAATTTCAGCTATACGTTTATATTCTGCATCAATATTCTCTAGTGATGGCACCCACTTATCTAGGCCACCAGCGATTTCACTTTTGCGGAAACATTGATGCTTGAAATCAGCTGCATAACTCTTAAAATTCTCAAGAGTGAATTCTCATCCAGGTTCTGGTTCAAAACCTTTGACATAAGAATGTTCAGTTTGACCTGGGCTTGAGGTAGATCCACAAGTCCAATCCCACTCTCAAGATTCTTCTTCTCTTCTTTTTTGGGCTTTCATTTAAGCCAACCATTTTACTCAGTGAATACTGATTTCGTAGATCATCAATTCGCTGAATATGGGTAGAAAATGTAGAACTTTTCCATATTTTGTTTCCTTTAATAAGACATGGAGGTTTCCAGTAGGGCGGAGGAATAATCCGACATATACCACATTGCTTTGCTCTTGCACGTATATTTGCAACATACTTAAGAGTGTCTTTAAATTCCTGCAGGACAAAGCCAAACTCCTTTAGAAACTGAAGGACTGAAATTTTATAAGCAAAAATTGAGCATTAAAACAAAGGATTCGCGCGAAGATGTCTGTCCTGGAACAAATGAAAATGTCGTAAAAGTCAGAAAAAGGATCACCGCTTCTGTTGGGTAGAAAAGAGGTGCTTCTTCAAGGAGATCTGTTCTTGCCTCTTCAGGATGCCACCTTCCTGTCACCTATATCAAGAATTCACAAAGATTTTGTAAAAGAGCGAACTGGACACAGTAATAATTTTTTAAAATCAAAGACAAATAAAAAGGTTGAAACTAGTACCTAAGAACTATACAATTCAAAGGGAAGAGAATCAACTTAGTGAATGAAAATCTACCTTCCGGCAACCACTGCAATCTGGACATCCGTGAGTAACACCTTTGGGAAGGCAAGATTTTGCAAGGGGGTCCTGAAAAGCAAAATGTATATAACTTCAGGAAACTATTACTGTGGTGAAATTTTCATACGGTAGCTCTCAACACTTTTCCTTTTGACAAATGATAAGAACACAATACATGCACCAGCAGGGGATTGAGCACCGAATCTCACCCTTCACCATTCTTCCTAAACAGGAAGGAGGTTATGAGGTTCAAAGACCTAGATATTTTCAAGTACATTTCGAGAACATTGTTTACCTATTTAAAAATCTCATCCATGTCAACAGTATAAGAGCAAATACTTCGAAGATACATACAACACTTTTGATAATATTCCGTTTTCTCTAAGCACTAAATCTTGGCATCCTTTTTTATTCCCAGAAAAAAAACTTCAGTATCATCATACTAAGCATAATTAATACTCTTTTCTTTAGCTAAGATGGTTATGAACCATGCAACCTGGAGTTGTTCCTCTCTAGACATATACACAAGCTCCTAATCAGCAGTGTATTTGCAGCATACATAACCAGGTTGAGACTCAAGTGCGATGTACTAATGTGTTTAACAGCAGCAAATAAATATTCACACACGCACACACACAAAGGATGAAGAGAGGAATAGACCGTATTAAAGTGTTCAGAGTCAGATTCCTCTGTGTTGAGATCACTTTGGTCAAAAAGTATCCATGGCCTTCGTCTTTTCAACTTATCCATGTCAGTCAGGTCAGACGTCGTATCCAGCTGGACTGGCTCTTCATTAGAAGCATCAACAAGGGCATTGGAACTATTAGTTTCTTCAGCAGTTTTTTCCCTCTTCAGCATGAAGGATGTACGAGACACAAAACCAGGAGGAACTGAATTATGTGCCATATTCTCACCATGAAGGTAAGTTGTTACTGTGTTCTACAACCAACGGTACTGCAAAAAAGAAGTGAAATATGAAAAATCACTTCAAAGAAAATCAGATACCCATCAAAGTGATTGGTGAATACATCTATTCACAATCTAAAATGGCGTACAGAGAAAACATCGAAGCGGTAACCATTGTCCAACAGTTCACACAAGTTGCACAATTCTAAAGGATGACTAAACAAGAACATATTAGCTCAAGAAAGCCAACAAGATTAAAAGAAACACAGGGATGAAACCGAAACCCCATGTTGGTTCCAAACATACCGATAAGGAGATTGAGGTTTACAATTACAACTTGTGATCACATCTAAATTGAATATTGTCCAGTTCAGTAATTTACACAAGTGTGGCGGGAAAAATTAAAAATTAAACACAGAGAGAAAAACGTGAATAAAAACTGAACAAATAATATAACAAAAAAAAAAATGTAATTAAACTGAAAAATCAAACAATTGAGAATCATCAATCCCATTCAACCGTGCAAACAAATCTTCCCTGCCCAATTAATCACTCAGCATAAAAATAAATTGGGTTTACTCCAATTTGACTAAAACTAAAAATCCAGAAGTTTAAACAATCACTTAGCCCCACACAGCAGTTCTTCATCACTAACAATCACAAAATACACCAAAAATAAAACAAGAAAACACAAGACTCCTACTTTTTGCAGGGGAGTGAAATTAAGGCTTACCCAGAAGCGGAAAATGGCGGGAATTGTTCGTCGTCCGGTTGAAATTCAGGGTTTTTCAAGGAGTTTCAGGTTTTTTGCTGGGCAAATGAACACGATAGGAGTACGACCATGGAAAAGGAGAAGAGAAAAAAATTGTCCAGGACTCTGTGATAGTGTGATTAGAAGGAAATGGACCTTCCCTGGTCCACATATGGTGGGTTCGGCACGGTTTGCGTACCAAAACTCTTATACTAACTATCGCATCAAATTTTCGATTTTATAAAATCTATTATCGTTGTCGTATCAAAATTTTGGCATACCGAAGTTCGGTATTGTCAAATAGTTCTGTTCGCATGGTATGATAATGATAATTGCTATTTTGTTTTGGGACAAATCTTTTTTTTATTTTTTTAACCCAATTCAAAGGCAAAACTTTTTTTTGGTACCTTTATCTCATACATTGTAGCCTAAATTTATCAATTATTCATCATTTACAATTCACACACACAATAATTCAAATGATGCATCAAAATTCATGATGAAAATTAAGCTTACAATCCAAATAAAATTTACGAACCAAAACAAATAGAAGTTAAAGTTTCAAACCAAATGAAATTTGGAACTAAACTTCAAAAAGTAGAATTCATTGATCAATTCTTCAAGTTTGATATGTCAAAACTTTTGGAAGAGACATTGAACTTGTAGAAGATTGAGCTTGTGTCAAGCATACATTTAAAAAAAAAAACATATTAGTAGCAAGAAGAAGATTGAGCTTGTGTCAAGCCTACATTATAAACAAAGAAAACATATTAGTAGCAAGAAAAATTAAAGTTGAAAACCGTAACAAATTTACTAAAAAAAAAATTAAAACATATCTTACTTGTTTCCACTTCTTCCATTTCCTTGTAAAATTGAAACATATTTTATGTTGGTTCCTTGTAGAAGTTTACTTCATCCGCCATAAGCCAATCACTGGTATACACTAGTGCCTCTACCATTTTAGGAGTCAATGATGCTCTAAAAGGGTCCACAACCCTCCTCCATAGGCTAAATGCATTTTCACTAGCAATGGTTGAAATGGGGGTTGCAAATATATCATTGGCTATTTGTGAAAGAATTGGAAGCTTTTTTGTGTTTGATTTCCACCAACTGAAGAGATCAAAGTCACCAACTACAATGCTAATATAAGTAGGGTTTTATTTTCAAATTATTGGAATATTATAAATATACGTTATATAATTTATAAAAGGAATCTTAATGAAACACTTCCGATACTGTTCACTTTTAATGTTAAGGACATTTTTATCTTGAAAAGTCACTATTGATGCTATTCACTTACACCTTTATTTTGTTCTTTTAATTAAAAACTAAAGCAGGACTTTTCGTTAGTTTTTCTATTTATAAATTATATGTTATATTATATTTTCAGTATGGTACAGTAATACTATAGTAATGATATCCATTACGAATATTGTATCATAAAATTTTGGTACGGTACAATGCCGTACCATTACCGATTGGCACAAAATCTTTATGGTACGATTAGCAATTCGGTTGACACGGCAATTTGGCAAAAAAATTCATCCCTAATTAAGTGTGCACATGCCTAAATATACACATGTTATATACACATTTTATTTGAATCGTTAGATTAAATCTCAACGGCTGGATCAAAAGTTTAATTTGATGCTCCAACCGGGTTTTTTGACTCGACTAGGTCGCAACTCTCATTTAAACAGAAAATCAAAAACTTTCATTTTACATTTTATTTTGTCAATAAAATGTAAGAGATTTGTTAAATACTTGGATGAGCACTCATTATATGCTTATTTCTAGTGTTTTCAATATGTCTTAATACTTCATAATATATATATATATATCACAATACAATTACATGTGTTCTAAATATAAATAGGCATTTTTTATACAATATTATAATAAACCTACTTAAATCTGTTTAGTCTGCCTAGACTATCTCCTAAGCCCCGCTTAAATGCCCAACTAATGTCTAGCATCTTTTAGAACCCCTCATCTCCCGTAATAAGAACCACATGCATCAAGGAGTAAGAACCAAGTCATATGCTCATATGCGAGTAACCGAAGTAAATGTCAAAGAATACTTTATCAAAATTAAAAAAAATATATATATGTGTTACCGTTGTTAGTCTAAACAATAAGTTGCCCTTTAGGCCATCTCCAACCGAAGAGTCCAGAGGGCCAGAAGGTCGTAAATAGCCCGAAAACCGTCTCCAACCGAAGGTTAGGCCAGAGGGCCCCATGGAATCTGAAATGGTTGGAGGGCTGGTTGTATGTAGCCAGCCAGCCAGCCCGTGGCTGGCCAGAAAAACTTTCAATCTTGTCGGTTATAACTAACAGGAATGCTAAAACTAAAATTTGAATCCAACAGCTAGTCAGCTAGCCGTTGGATTCAAAAAAATTTCTTCTTTTTTTTGGTTTTTTTGGGCCTTTTTTGTTTTGTTTTAAATTCTTAAAAATTCTAATTTTTTTTTCCTATAAATATCTAAACTATTCATTCACCATTCCTACACCATTAATTTGTAGTTTTTAAATTTAATTTGTCATTTTTAAATTTAAGTTGTAGTTTTTAAATATAAGTTATAGTTTTTAAATTTAAGTTGTTGTAGTTTTTAAATTTAAATAATAAATTATGTTTGACCCTATGGCCTTCAGTTGGAGACAGTTTTTTATGACAGTGCTAAAATAAGCCCTATGGTCATTTGGCCCTCCGTTGGAGACAGAGGCAAATATGGCCATATACTATTCATTAAAATATTAATATCTTGGAGGGCCAGGGGCTAAAACGAGTCATCTGGTCAACCCTCGGTTGGAGATAGCCTTAGTAAACATAGGCCCATTCAATTCCCTTACGTACAAACTATTAGAAAAATCAAAGGTACAAGACTATCATACAGCCTTAGACATAGGTCCGTCCCTTTAAAGGATGGGGATTCTCATCTTCCTTTTTCCCTCCCCTCCTCTCACAGTTTTTTTTGTTTTCATCTTTCTTTCTCTTCTTTTTCTCTCTACAAAGATGAAATATTGAGCGTTTAAACATGAGGAAAGGGAAGGGAAGGGAAGGGAAGTGAGGGGAAAAAAGGAGGAGAGGAGAATCCTTGTCCCCCTTCAGAATACCATTTTGTTAGGAAAATAAAAAATTAAAAAATAATTAAAAAAATAAACAAAGTGCACAGAAGCCCATCCAATATTAGGAAAGGGATATGCTATTCACACACATTTTTTTACTTCTCACACACCCCTTATTAATTTATATCCGTTGATCTTCTTCAATTCATTCGATCCGACGGCCGAAAACTAAAAAGATGTGGAAGAAGCAAAAAATGGTGTATGGATATCACATTTCTTGGGAAAACAATCGAGAACCCAGTCAGTCTATTACTGGGCCTCCAAATAGTCAAACCTGGTGTACTAAAATAATGAAAAGCCCATTAAAGCCCGGTTCAATCTCTTTACACTCTCCTTCCTGAGGGAGGAGAACGAAAGCAAAAAGATAATGAAAGAGGAGCCTCCAATACGCTAATAATTAGGGGTGCAACTCGGGTGAGTTTGGCGGGTTGGAAGGTCAACCCAACCCTAACCTAACTTTAACAATTCGGGCTCGGGTTTAGGTTGGGTTTAATCGGGTTTAATTGGGTTCGGGTTGGACATGGGCGGGTTCGGGTTGCCCAACTTTTTCAAAATTAAAATTCAATTCCTCAAATTGTATCCATTATAAAGTTAAACTAAATATGAATGTTTCAACCATGCAAAGTTTGAATTAAAATACAAGAAATACCAAAGCTAGTACCAAAAGAAAAGAAAAAGAAAAGAAAAAAAAAAGAAAGAGAGGAACGCTTCATTGTACAAAGCTAGAATCAAGTCTCGGTAGAGCATGAGACCCCAGTGCCAAAAGTTTCAACAATATCAGCTACACCTATAAATGGAATTGTACAAAGTTTTATTTCATTATAAAAATTCTGAAAAAAAAAAAAAAAAAATTTAGGTGTAGCACTGCAAAGCAAGAAACAGTGTAAAACTTACTTAAAGTTACCACCTATCTTCAAATCCAAAACTGCGAAGAGGAAAAAATGTTTACCGAAGTAGGATCGAGGTGACTAGTACAGAATCGCGGCAGATTTTCTTGCACCCCCCGCAAGCTTACTACACCACTATAAAAATCCCTCATTGTGCGTTCACCGGAAATATCAACCCTACAATTCCATACAGGATATCACCAATAAAATTTGAACCGTATATAACTAGCCAGGAACATTGACAAAGAGAAAAGGCATCATGGATATAGTACTCACACGTCAAGAAAAAGTCCAGCATCACTCAGGCGCTTCAATGAACGGGTTCGGGTTGATTTGGGCAGACAAATGATCAACCCAACTTAACCCAATCAATGAACGGGTTGAAATTGGGTTAGGTTCGGGGGGGGGGGGTTATAACTATAACTATAAAAAAAACCCTTTTGTTCGGATTTAAAGTCGGGTTGAGTTCGGGTTGACCCAACCAAAGTTGCACCCTTACTAATAATATGTATATTCAACTATATAGGATGATTCCTGAGGGATAAACCAGATGTTCTGTTATGTATAATTATTTGTTGGTGTGTATATGTTGAATATATGTATGTTAATCTGAACTATCTTGAGGGTTTACTAGAAGAAATAATATATTACGTACAAATTTACCAGATTTGTTAAGTTTTATATATATATAATATATACACACACGCACATGTATGATTTCAAGTATATATTAGAATAAAATTTATTAGTTCATTGTCCTACCACTTAACTGTTTGTATATGTTTCGTATGTACCTTTCATTTTGTAGGGCTACGCTCATGATAGTCCTGTCAAAATCAATACAGAACAAAGAAGGAAATTGTTTTAAGTTTTCAAGCAATAATTATAAACAGACAATACAGCCATGGTCCATGGTGCCAGAAATTAAGAATAATATACTGCTGCATACAGCAAACCTAAACTGTCGACTGATGAAGAGATATATATGGTTTCAATATTACGTGTTATAAGAGAATGTTGAGAGTGTAAATATTATGTTGGGAAATTAAGGAACCTAACTTGCATTTCATAAGAAATAGAGTTGTTTCTCATATTATCAATTAGTTTTATGGTTTGAAATCTTAACATTCTTGAAAGAATCGAAGAACAATATATATGTTTGACACTAATAAAGAATTATATTATTGATGATATTTATACAAATGCCAGCAGGACTGTATACAAGAGGAGAAAAAAGCCCTAAACACATATATAGACTAAGCATGCACAAACCTTTAACCTTTTCTCCAATCAAGCCAAATATATAATATATAGACCACAAATATAAATATATGTCACAAATCAACAAATTGGATGTCTGTCTAATATGGAGTATGTATGGAATATATTTCTTCATTTAGAGCAAAACCATGCTGTTCTCATCCACCTGAAAACCCATCTCATCCAAATTTGGAGCCACCCCGTTGTCGAAGCTGCCTTCTTCTAAATTCATGTCCCATAGAAACCCATATTCATCGTCGTTTTTCGTGTTTAATTCGGAGACGGAGGAATTGGTGTATTTTTCTTGATGAGGAAGCTGTAGGAGATTCAGGAAAGCGCTGCTTTGGCTGTGGTTTTGGTTGTACACACAAGGCATTGTTTGGTCATAAGTTGGAGGAGGTGGAACCAAATTTAAAGGAACAGTGCATGGTGTGGTCTCCAACATAAAGTCATGGGGGTTGAGTTTGGTGCTGTCCTCTGCTCCCTTGCCTTTGTAGAAAACTCTGCACAGAACCCAGTCTTCCTGTGAAACAAAAGAACAATATAGTAAGCTTAATTAGGAAAAAAAATTGCAGTTAAATGCATGTAAAAGCACTATTTACAAAATATATATGTTTAATGAAATATTATATGCAATTGCTAACAATAATTGTGATGTGAATGATTATAATTTAATTTTGTTATATAGTATATGTACAAGTAATATAATTTGAGTGAATTGAAGCATCGTATCAACATGCAACATGGTGTATCAGATGCATGCCCGAAATAGTTTATCGTATACCATGTGAATGTTATTGTGATGAGTTCTAGCTAGATAACTGATACACCAACTCATCCTTTCCCTCTAAATTTTGGACTGTTCCAAAATTTTCCATGCATGATGCTTGAAGCCCATACTGTCCTTCATGTTTCCTGAGATTGATGATCTCTCACTCAAAGACAGTTCACTGGAGTTGCTGGCTGTTGCATTGGTGTAATAATAAAATGATGGGGGTATTGTCACATGCAGATTTGAATTTCACGTGACTAAACTTTATATCTTAATGTGAAGAATATTTGTGGCGTGTGGATGAAGGATTTCATACAAATGACCATTAGTATTATAATAATTAAGAAAATTGGATTATATGAATAGTATTAGCTAGAAATATCAATGAAATTACCTTAGGAGGCATATGTGGGGTCTCCAGCCGGAACTCATGCATAATCCAACCAGTTTTGATTCCATTAGGAGCTCTGTTCCGATAGAACACCAAAGTCTTCCTCATCCCTACGATCTCCCCAGTTCCTGGCTCCATCACCAGCCGATCTTTCCCTGTTGCTTTCCAGTATCCAGTTGACGTCGCACGGTTGGTCCGGAACCCCGTCGCATACTTACGGTCACGGAAGCTGAAGAAGTACCACTCATTGGCATTCAGCTTGGCCACCTCTACAATAACCAAAATAGAATTACAAAAGTTTCATTAATTAATCACAATTATCCTTAATCTTACACCATTTGGTATTATATCTATATATATATATATATATGCATGCAATGCTAATTATCTAATTAGGTATATATCATTATGAATATTCTTGTCATTAAAAATAAGTAATTACGGCCAAAACAAAAAGTACTAAGAAAAGTCCTATATAACAAAGAACAGTATGATTAGGGCCTTGAAATTGACCAAAAGTAAGAAAAGTGACATTTGTTATGTAACATTGTTTTCCTTTTTTCTTGTTTTGAGTTAGCAAATGTGTTGGCAAGTCAAGATCATCTTCATAGCTATGAGTTTTGTCTAAGGAAACTAAGCTAAGACTAAGAGAGATGAGTGGTAGGTGTCCCATACAATTATTTAAGGAAACATCGTGATCTAATTAAGGACCATAACCATTAGGGTTCAAAGGCAAAAACCACTCTGATTATCTGAACGTGGAAACTTTAATCATATTAATTATTAATGAATAGTTGTCAGTGGGAAGTACTATAATCATGCCACGTGTCATATTTTCACTATAGGAAAAATCATGAGTAACCATTCAGTTTAAGAGTGACCTAGTTTTTCTTTTACTTTTGCTTGAAAACAGAGAAATTTCTGCCTATTTTTAGTTGTATATTTATTTGTGTCTATCTCTTACGAGAAGATATACAAATGATTAGAAAGTAGACTTCCTCAAAAATAACGTAAAGTTTCTATTATTCATTCTTATCTGATACTTGCCCAAGAAGGTAAAGAAAACTAATTACTATTCAAGGTATCTCGAGCCTATCACAATTAATACATAATTTAGAAGACCCTGTCAGATCAGGCTAAGGAAACTGTATGATAATTGGGACGTACGGATGGCGGGTAGATGATTCCTATTCGACATAACAAGGATAAGGATAATTAAAAGTAGTAGCTACAAATGATACACTAAGCACAGAAGATCGATTTCATCTAGCTTGCTATTCATGAATACATCTGGGCCGTTTATAAAGAAAGCAAAAGTCCCACTTCAAATGGACGGTTTCGATATGTTTGGCAACTAGAGACGATTTTTGCACATGACAGGAGGCATCAAATGATCGAATATAGCCCACATGATTTGCATGAACACATCTGTGTGTATGCGAGAGAGAGAGGATATACGGAATACTTACGTATATGGATACTAGCTCTGCTATTTTTGTAATAAAACTTGTATTATAGTACACCAAAGATAATGAAACAAGCATGCATAGTGCTTACTGTTTTTGGCAAATCGAAGAGATGTAAATAAACGTATTAGTTAATTAATGATATTATTCTCTTGGTTGAAAAAATAGGAATCCCTAGTTTGTATATTATGCTTTGGCTAGAGATTCCTTACATATTTTAGAAGTCGTTCTTTCTCAAAAGTTTGCATCTACCCAAACATGGCCTGGCACAAAGATATATATATATATATATACACACACACACACGTAAAACTACACACATGTACATGCCTTGATTGAGAACTCTTACAATATTGATGAGAATGTATATGGTTGGAGGTTAATTTCTTTTTAGGTCAAAGTACGATTTCATTGCTCGAAAAATATAATGACTTACATAAGAGTGGGCATGTGAAAAGAAACGGGGCATCTGAAAAGAAAGGGGGCATCTGAAAAAACTTTACTCGAGTAAAACCACATGGTATATGCTTAAGCTTGGAGCTGAAAATATTATGGATTCAAGTCTCCTATTTTCTTTTTCAATTCTAGTATATTAATATATAAAAAAATTGAAGGAAATAAAAATATAGAAAGAAAATGCCATCTTCTCTCTCTCTCTGATCTTTTTCGAAACTCAATCAACTTTCTGTTTATCTGGGCATCCACCATGACTCAAAACACCACAACATAAACAAATCTTTGTACTTTCCGACGGGAAAAGAAAAGAAATCTTTGTCTTTGGAAAATAAAAGATAATTTCATCGATCTTTTAAATGGTCAATGTTATTTTTTCTGAAAAGTACTAAAAAAACCATGACCCTATTCATCAACTTGACTCCATGATGGTGCAAAAGATAAAGAAGGAGAAGTGAAAAGATTCAAGAAACAAAGAAGAAACAACGGCGGGGATTAGTAAAGTGATTACATATAGAGGATAGTAATTAATTAGCGAACGTACCAGGAAGCTGCCATGGCTCGCAGATATGCAAGTCAATTTCAACCAAAGTACCCTTCAAAGCTTCTTCATTTGTGATCTTTTTGTACAAATAATGGCAGACCAGCTCCTCATCGCTGGGGTAAAACCGAAACCCAGGAGGCAGTGTGGCTCCAATGTCTCTCAGCCCCATATTAATTAAAATTAATCTTGTTAACTAATAAGGAGAGTGCTCAAATCAAAAGAGATAAAGGATAATTTGGGTTGGTAGCTAGCAACAGAAAATAAGCACTAGTTCTTCTCTGAAATATTGAAGTATACTTGGATCTTTGGAAGAAAAATTTGGGTTATGTGTGGTGGGGAGCTGGAATGTAGCTGAATTCAAAAGAGGCTTTTGATTCCTTTGTTGGAAATATTTAATTTATAGAGGGCCAAAGGTTGGCTAATATTTATATGGTTAATTAGGATAATAATGTCTTTTTAGCCGGTTAGAATTTCTTATTACAATATCATTCTATATAGCAAAGGTCATGCTTTTGTAACTAGTTAGTTATAGTAGCAAGT
Organism: Malus sylvestris; assembly: GCF_916048215.2. Classification (NCBI taxonomy): domain Eukaryota; kingdom Viridiplantae; phylum Streptophyta; class Magnoliopsida; order Rosales; family Rosaceae; genus Malus; species Malus sylvestris. The sequence continues at coordinate 31,933,861 of NC_062264.1, read as the reverse complement.
TTCAAGCAAAACCAAAGTTACAAGAAATCTTGTTATGGGGGTCAAGGTTATCATAGCAATGATGCCACATGTATGGACAAAGAGCCAAACAATTTCATTTGAAACCCTACAAAATCCTCCTTTTATCTAAACTACTTATTAAGAAAAACCCTCTTTACACTACCAAAAAAGAGTGAAAAGACATAATCCTGTCAACAAAACAAAAGAAAAATAACAAAAATAAAAGTTATGAGCAACATAATAAATTAAACACAAAATAATTTTTTTTTTCAAAGCCTCACATTCAGGTAATAATATCAATTGTCCCCATTTTCTCTTCCATGCTTTTCTCTCAAATAAAAATAAATTTTTAGTGACAAAACAATTATCCAGAAATAGTCGCTAAAGATATGAACAACCTCTTCAACGACAAAAAATAGTTTCAAAGTCGTCACCTAAAAGATTTAGAGACCATTTTATTTTTCTCTCTTTATAAATTTTATTTTCAGAATTTTAATAAGCGCATGCATAACATGTATACAATTGATAGTTAAAATGGGGTTCGATTGTCTAAATATTTATCTAAAAAATCATTGTAATCTACCTTTCTAGTTACTAAATAAAACACAAGTTTTACCGCAAGCCTTGTAATCTTCACTAGAAATGTGGTCTATAATATGTAATGAGTATATGATTGTCTCCATTTGAAAATCTTAAATTTGGGATAATTGAGTAATCCAATTAGTACGAAATTCAAGGTCTTCAAAGTTTTGAAGTTAAAAAAAAAAAGAAAAAAAGAAGAAGGGGTTTTGAAGTTCAAGAGCATTTAATTAGTGGCTGCATGCCTCCTTAGTAACAATCATATAATAAAGTTTTTCTGCATTGTCTTATGCTAATGACGTTTGTGGAAAACATGACTTCCTATAATTAAATAGAATTGTTATTCGCACTCCAAAAATATCATTTTGCACTCCAAATTTTATATAATTAGAAAGAAAATTACACTTATGAGGAGTGTAGAATGAGATTTTTGGAGTGCTAATAATAGTTCCCTAATTAAAATATCATTAACTATTAATAATCTTATGAAACAAGTATTTGATAATAAGAGAAATACTAAGGAAACTCTCTCAAAGTGGAATTTTTTATAGACTCTCCGTCACTTCATATTTTTGGCACGATATTTTATAATGTTAGCACATGAATTATACAAAAAATATGAAGTAATGGAGAGTCTATAGAGAGTCTCACTTTTAAGAATCTCGCTTCTCTTGATAATAATGGTAATTAATATTAATAATTGGTCCAGCCTTGCAACTTGCAACTAGAATTTATATGAGACTCTCTCAAAAGTGGACTCTCCATGGACTCTCCGCCACTCTATGCTTTTGGTACAATATTTTATAATATTAACACGAGAATTGACGTTAAACGGTGAGAAGACAAAGAGTTTCACTTTGAGAGAGTTTGCTTAACTTTTGAGAATCTCTTTTCTCTTGATAATAATGGTAATTAATATCAATTAAGGGAATTGTTATTAGCAATTCAAAAATCTCATTCTAAACTTCTCACAAATGTATTTTTCTTTCTAATTATAGAAAGTTTGGAGTGTCAAATGAGATTTTTTGAGTGCTAATAACAATTCCCTTAATTAATTGGTCCGATCATGCAACTTGCAACTAGAATTTATGAGAAATGCTAAGGAGACTTTCTCAAAAGAGAACTCTCCATAGACTCTCCGACACTCCATGTTTTTTATACAATATTTTATAATATTGACACGATAATTGACGTTAAACAGTGAGAAGTAAGAGAATTTCAATTTGAGAGAGCCCCTTAACATTTTTCTTATACCTAATTTTGATACGAAAATAGCGTGACATATAATTTTTTATTAAATCAGCTAAACCCCAATATAATTACCAAAGGCACGTGAACAATTTCAATCATTAGGGATCGAAAATAGACATATCAAGAGAAAAATACGATTAATAGCCGCCGAAAAAGAAAAAGAAAATAAAATTAATGATACTGTACTATATGAATCATGAACGCAGAAGGGTTCCATCTGTTCAATTTTCGATCACAGAATAATATTTTTGGACGGGTGTGATTTATTGCACGAGATTGTTCCTGTTATGGGACCCACAAATGATCTATGGCGGAAATAGGCCCCTTAGACACACTGTTATGCTTATCTAAATTAATTAATTTGATTTGTTATTTTTGTTTCTTGGGTGAGGAAATTTCGATGTCTACATAGTGTATAAAAAGCCAATAATAATTTAAGTGTGGACAAAAGGGTATTTGTCACAACATGTATTATCCTAATGATAATTGTTCTGCTAATAATATTGAAGATGATGACTGGACTGGGGTCACCAATCAGCATATATATGGCTTTTGCCAGCAGGAAGACATCGAAATAAAAAATAATGGAGCTAAAATTTTTGTAATGTGAGTGAGTGTGACTGAAAAAAAGTGGTCTAATATTCTAATTGATAGGTTGCTAAGTTTCTACTTATGTTTCTCAAGTTCGAAATTCTCGCCTCATTAAAATTATTGTAATAGTTTTAAACTTCACATTCTCTTAATAATAGTAAATTTAAAATTAAAAAAAACCTTAGGGATCGAACATTTATGTTGATTAAAAGGACACTTATACCCTTGAAATCCACATCAGCAGAGTATTGCTTGTGAAAATGGGACCTCTTCGGATGATATGTCATATTCTACCTATATGTATGAGGCATGGAAGCACAAACGATGCTGACAGTCACCAAAATGGTGGTTTAATTTGTGATCCTGTCGGGGAAAATAGCGTTTAATTACATTAAATTTTTTCAGATACATAAAATTTACATGTTTGTTGAAATACTATCTAATAAACGTGATTATATAATTTGTATGCGAACTCATTCGTAGAATCATAGAAAATAATCGAAGAAACTAATTTTGAGTTTTAATTTGTTTTGTTATAATGATTTGATCAAAGAAGGTGTTAATTATGGAAAATTAATTATATACAAGGGGGACCAATATTTCTTCGAGAAAAACAAGCAAAGGGTAATGATGGGTCAAGCTGGGTCCCGACATTTCTTGCTCAAAACGTAGACTGCATGGAATGAATTAGTTAAATCCTAAACAATGAGTGCAAAATCATAGGTTAGGGTCATGTTTAGGCCAATTAACTTTTAATCATGACCTTAAACCTAAATTAACGGGAGAATCCGGGAGACATGTGAAATCACATACCACAGGGACACGTCATGAGGAGGGCGACGTGTAAGATTATTTAAACGAACTATATATGATGAATATCCATCCAAAAAACCAAGGAAAGATAATACAAATGATTGTGAATTCTAGAGTTAGGGTTTATTTCCAATGAAGGAATTTTGTTTGGTGAGGATGATGTTGGAGAATGAGTGACGGCTTGATATTCCTCTCTTTGGCCCCCAAAACTTTCTTGGCTCCCTCCTTTCATAGTTTCTTTCGACTCAGATTTACTTCCATAAGTTATTGGCTCCTTTATGATAATATATATAGGGAATCCGTGACATCATTTTTTACATAATTTTTTACATACATTTTTTTGGGGCATCACTCTATAATGTATTTTAACGATTGAACCATCTATCTTCTTGAATATCATTTATAGATCATCTCTGCAAAAATTAGACAAATTAAAAAATCATTAAGACATTCGTTTGTAGTGAAGAAAATAGACGAATACAGTTTTACAAAATAACCCTAAACCCTAAACCCTTAATTCAACAATCATATGGTTTCAAATTTGGGTAGTTTTTGGCAGACATGATATTTGAGAGAATACCTAAAAAATAGACGATTCAGATCCTTGAAATACATTAAGAAACTATTTTTCAGCAACTTAATACTAGATATTAGGGGTCGAGTGGATCAAACCCTAGCATTGGAACTGCTGTGGAGACTTTCTTTTACCGAGCATTCGAATCTCTTTTTTCGTACTCTTCACTTGATTCACCAATATTATACTAACTTTAGTGCACCAAATTAAGAAAGTGTACTCCAACAGTTAGACCTTTCTTTTCTTTGATGTCAATTATATATTCCTAATCCGAATTTCCGTCGTACAAAAAATATTGGGCAAAATGGACAAGGAATGAAACAGAGAAGAATTTTGAATTTATCACTTTTATGTACCATGCTAGTTAATAATGTTAAGTAGGCAACTTTTTTTCTTGGGAAGGAAGAAAATGTCACATATTACATGACATTGATTTATAAATACAATTATACAACATAAATAATGCTATAGAGATCAACTTTAATGTTTAACATCGCCTAGAGTCGACTCTACATGAACTGAACAATACTAAGTCTACCTCTTGCGAAAGAGTTGAGAAAATTGAATTAGGAAAAGAGTGGGATTTTAACATTTTAAAGCATAATTTTTAGATAAATTACATCACAGTAATTGATGTGACAAGTGTCGAGCAATCAGAAACTCGCACTCATGCTAGCATGCAAAAAATTCTCAGGGAGAAGAGAATGATGATTATTGAAGAGGAAGAGAGTGGAGAGAAGATTGCATGTTTAAGTTTTTTAATTTTGAAAAAAAAAATATAATTAACTTGTTTTTTTTCTTTAAAAGAGGACCAGCTATACCTTCTTCACGACAATACATTTGTCTTTCTATTTTTTAAACAATGGTAAGATTGGTAAAATGGGGAGAGGTATTTTTTCCAACTTAGATGGCTACATGAATCTCTACAAGTTGTTTCTCCTCCTTCACAGAATAGAACCCATGGCGTTATTCCGAGTAAGTAGGACGGGCTGCCAAGGGGAAGCCTAAAGATGAATGTTGATGGAGCTCGGAATCAGGTTGAGAAAATTGGTGGTGTTGGAGTTGTAGGCAGGTTTTTGGGTGGTTTAGTATCACATATTCTCTCATTTTTACGCAGAAGTTACGATGGCAAGAGAGGATTAGCCTTGGTGATGGTGAATATTTATTCCAATATATGTTTGAAAAAGCGATACACTTCAAATCATTACTGTGTGATTGACAACGCACCATCTCTTAATTAGCTGGATGATCAACTAATTGATTAGTAGTGTGATGAAAAATTATAATAGAGATACAAAATTTACAAATGCCAGAACTCCCTTTGAATATCCTTTGTTTGCACATAGAGAAGTGGGCCTAACCCTAGTTTGTAAGGGTCACATCCAGTCTCTAATTTCCAATCACATCCTTTCGGAATCAGTTTCAACTTTTCAAGTGTGCATTGATGCACAGGTGATGAATAATTTGATACATATTATTAATCAGTAATCAATATCATTTCATTTCATTTCATTGCCCTATAATGTAACGAACAATTTCAGTTTTCATCATAAAATCAATTGATAATATATAGAGTAACTCATTTATAAGCTCATGCAAGTCCATCTTTCCATCAATATAAAATTTATTTTCAACATGATGCCTTCATGTGGGGTGAATTTTCAAGTCTAACACATAGATAAAACAAACGGGGTGGCATGGAACACATGTAGCTATTGGGCTTCACACGTGAGACAATCTGTTATAATACAGAAATTTGGGGTTCCATCATAAAATCAATTGACAATATAGAGAGTAGCCCAATTTACTTATAAGTCCATACAAGTTCACTCCTCCAATCAATGTGGGACTTATTTTCAACAGGAACATTTTAGGATTATTTGCGGATGAAAATTTTGTACACGGCTCATTTGACGAAATTTCACTTGCAAGAGAACAAACACCATCAGCCTAATTAACGAACACCCTAAAAAAGAGGGGAGGGTGTTTGTCAAAGTGTCTCAAATGCCTAAGTCAGAAAAGTAGTAAAGAGAAAAGTAGAACTTGAGAGAGTTATCAGTAGTAAGTGGCGATTACCGTTTCTGTTGTTTGACCTAGGTATCTATATGAAAAAATGTAGCAGGCATTTGGGATGGAGGCTGCAGAGTATACTAGGCAGTTCTTGATGATGCAAGGTAGTCTTCCACTCTTGCCAGCTAGAGATTCTGAAGATCCATGTTGGTAAAAGCACAGATGCGCAAGACACTTAAGGGGAGCTCCAGAGATTCAACACGCTGCCACCATTGAGTCAAGTATCGCTTAATGGCAAAACATATTGTGGGTATCCCGAATAGCTCATGACCCATATAATGGGCGGCCCAAAGAGCCCATGGTGCGATAATGGCATAAAAGTCTATAGGTAAATTTGTGGTCAACTTATGACGTCAAGAGTAAAACTGTCATATTGGTCGTATAGTCGTGTGTTCTTCATATATGGTTAATTTATGTCACCACAATTGCACCCCCCAACATCCGCTTGTATTTAAGTAGGAAACCAAAGGAGATGTACAATAGGACTTCCTAAATGAATATAACTTTTCTTCCAAGACAAGGTAGGTTTTCAAGTCATAGAGAAAATAGGAGATAACCTTGGTTGTTAATTCCTTACTTAAGAACTTCAGGATATGCATACAAAATTCATAGAGAAAAATCCCAAGTATGAAAATTTTCTCTTCTTCTTCCTCCCTTCTTGATTTCTTCACGCATTACAGGGTTGCGACGGGATACCCCTAGATTTCTTACAGCCTGGACAGCACAGGGGGTGCTGCTGGGTACCCTAATGCTTCCGATACAACTAGGCTGGAATAGAAGGCTAAGCTCAATTGGGACCGGTGCTGCTTGTTGTGCATGCTAGACCGTACAAGTCGAGAACGTAGGTGTCCGCTGCTGGCGGGTCGTAGATGCGAGTAGCTGCGTTGGGTGGTAAAGAAATAATAACATATGGAGGATGATAATTTTGACATGGAAGGTTGGTTTACTTTGTGAACAATTCCTATGTTCCCAAATTCAAGTTTGGTGTTTGTTTTAGGTTTGGATAACGTTATGGATATTGTCCTCAAATGTAAGTTAATTGAATCGTGTTTCTTGTATACATATGACCGAATTCATCTAAATATGTGATTAGGTATAAATGTAGGGAAGTTAGTTGTCTATATGAATGTGCTACTAAGCTCACTAACTCCGTACCTAAATCACCCATCTAACGATGTATTCAGGTTTATCCAACCTGATTAAGGGTTTTGGCATTGCTCATTGTTGTATGGTTGGTACTGAATTACCATAAACATGCCTTATATTCTCACCATTAAAAAAAACGTTGTTGAGTTTTAAGGATATTCAAGAAAATAATGATCATGACTGGAACTATAGTAGAAAATGGAGTATAATTCTTTTGCATAACTTTCTACGAATATAATCAGAAGTGTATTCTAGAGAAGATGGAATGCCTCCCATATACATTGTACATCACAACCATTCATCGTAGAGGTCCACTATGTGGTCATCCATAAGTCTGGGATTCTAAAGGAATATTTGTTGTGGCACGAATGCTTGGGACGTCCAGGTTGATCAACGATGCACTATACAGGGCATCCTCTTACCAATAGTAAGGACCTCATATCTAAAAGCGTACTTTGCCAAGCATGATCATCAATCATTTTTGGGCAAGCTCATTGCTAACCCAACAACTAAGATTCTTACTAGGTAAGCTAATTACTAGCCTATGTACTACAACGATCCTTACAGATCATCCATCCTTTCAACATCGGATTCAAAAGAATATTTGTTGGCTGATCCAACGAAAATATTGACCATTTAATTAATTTATGGTTTTGGTTGACGTATCAGCACATTGGTCACATGTTTGTCCACACCCAACGCTGCTTGTTAGACTCTTGATACCAATTATTAGGTTGTGGGCTCACCACCCCAATTATCCATGGAGTCCAGAAAACTAGATAATGCTAAAAAGTTTATATTGACGAATTCGATAACTATTGCATTTTCCCTTGGGTACATAAGTTGAAAATTTTGATTCCTACATTCACACCCAAACGGTCTCGCTGAAAACGTTCATTAAACGTCTTTAAATGATCATACAAACCTTGATAGTCAGTGCACCAAGCTTCCAGTTTTTTTCCATAGGGCTATGTAATAATGCATGCATGTTGGTCCGCCTAAGGCTTATTACCACCAATCCTGTTTTGGCGTTACAATTAGTAACTAAGTACAAACCTAAAGTTTCGTACAACTTATATATTTGCCTGAAAATCTGATGTGTCTACTAAGTATTTACACACTCAAAGAGAGTGTTGTAATTAATATTTAATATTGTGTAATTGTGTAAATCCTAAATACAAATAAGTTAGGAATTGTGGATGCAAATTTCTTCCTCCTTGATCTTGGACAATTTTGCACCTACAAAACAATTAACACCTTAGGTTAAGGCCAATAGCCTCATGCGCCCAAGATGAATGGGGGGGGCTTTGGCCGAAGAACCTCCGATGCCAAAGTTAGAATTTAGAGAGAAAGAGTGTCTAGAGAATTTTGATATTTTTGCCAAAGTGTTGGAATGGCTTTTTGATGAGAATGGGATCACTTTTATAGGGATAGGATGTGGCCGGCCATCACTACGGTTTTTGGGTTTAGTTTAGGTTTAATTAGCCAATTTATTATGATTAATTGGCTAATTTAAACACAAATGAATGTTTTGATGGTTATGGGTTTAATTGGCTAGCTAATTAGTGTTAAAAAAAGGAAAAATGGTGGAAAAGGTAGAGAATATGATAGGCTCTTTTTGGATGGGAATGGCCGGCCCTTGGTGTGATTTGGGGTGATTTATTGGGGTATAATGGGTGATTAATTTGGTGATTAATGAATTAATTAGCCAATTAATCTATATTTTTATGGGATAATTTATAGGTTATGAAGTAATTACCTATAATGAGGATAGACGAGATAAATTGGAATTGGTTACCTTTTTTGGAGCATTTTTTACTTGGTTAAGGATGATTGTTCGCCGCTCGCGCGTAGGAATCTCGGTATGCCTCAAGGGTATTTTTGTCCTCTTTTACCTAAAAATCCACGTGTCGCCTTGCGAATATTTTTGGCTCCACAAATGCCCCCACACCTGTTGGGCTGCTCGCAGAAAAGGGCAGCAGGTGTAGAGATCATCTTGCTTTAGGAAACGTAGGACTGCTTCCTATTTTGATATAGATTCTCTCTTTAATAGGAAATTAGGTCATTCTAGGAAAGGGAAAATAAATTTCTCTCAAAGCCTATTTAAGTCCACCTTAAATGGGTTATTAAATCAACTTTGAAGAGCAATTTATTCTACCCTACAAGAGAGAGAGAGCATAGATGATATTTTCCCCCTCCTCTAGTAATCTTCTACATCTTGCCCGTGCAAATGACCATCTTTCGTTGCTTTCTTCGTCTTTTCCGTGCCGCAATGATGTAAGAAAAATTTAAATTTTCTTGTCTTCTTCTTGGATAGTGCTGTCATGGGGCAACCGTCGGGGTGGTGTGGCACGTCGGCTGGCAAGAGCCAGGGGTCGGCTCGGCATGGGCCGATGAGGTGTTGTGGCAGGGACCACGACTTTAAGCTGATCGGTTTGGCTAGAGCCAAGGGCAGCTTATGGGGCTGGGGTTGCGAATTGTGGTGCTAGGGCGCAGTGCTAGGTGAGCCACATGGCTCATGTCATTTGGGCTCTTGGACCTTACTCGGGCCAGGTTGGTGACTGAAAGAAATGAGAATGTCGTGGGCCTCATGGGTTGCTGGAATGTTGGGCATGCATGCCTTCTGCCTGTAAAATGCTGGGTTGATCTCCTATGCTGAGTACCGTGAATGGCGTTGGCTGCTTAGTTCTCTTTGCCTGAAGTAAGGTGGACTGCTCCCAAATAGGAGGTAAAAATGATCAAGGCGGATGCATTGGCTTGTCTGATCGCTGTCGTAAAACTTACTATGAATGAAGGGGGAAAGAAGAGATCTTCCCCACCTGCTCAAGAGATGCTGATTAAGAGAAAATTGAAGACTTTTCCACTGCTTGTGAGGGTATACCTACTGCCGAGAGGTCTGTGATTGGTATGACTTCTTCCGATGGGAAGAAAAATGAGGCTGCTAGAACTGAGCATGTGGCACCTGCCATCGAGAATGGCTAGTACGATTACTGATAGGGTTGCTCAGCATAGAGGTCATGTCGTGCCCCCAGTGCCGAAGTCTGTACCAAGACGTCTGTTGGGAGCTAAGTCTGGTTCACCTTTGGAGATGCTTGCTATTATGAAAAGTGATAAGGTAGACTATGTTGCTAAAGTGGCGCTAAGGCTTACTCTATCTGTTACAAAGTCTGACTCACCTGCTGGGAAAGATGAGACTACTCGAGTGGGCAGCTGTGAGAAATCTACTAAGCCTGCTTTTGGGGAGGCTGCTGAGACCCATGTGCTTTTAAAAGCAGATATGCTTGAAGACATGGATGCTTGTTCCAAATTTGTTAATGGTGTTAGAAAGGTTGTTTGCCCAAGTTTCTTTGCAAAACATATGACCCAATATAGAATGACTACTCTGCTTGCTATGATGCAGATGTAGCAAGGTTGCCAAGGAGGTGGCGAAGACTATGGTAGCCGAAGCTTATTCCTTGGCTAAGAAGATCAAGAAGTTGGATTCTGAGCTCGTTTCACTGCTTATGCAAGTGATGAAGAGTTGATTGCTGCTTATAATCAAGTGATCCACTTCAAGAGAATCGTCGATAGACTTGAACCCCAAGTGTTGGAACTTCAAGATGTACTGAAGATTAATGAAAGTTTGAAAAAAAAAAGTGGATGAGCTGCAGCGCATCCGTGTTAGTCTACTTGAGAATAATGAGCAGCTGAAGGGTGAGAATGATGGGCTTGAGGTTTCGAAACCTTCTCTATTTCTTCTGAAGACTTGCTTGCTTTTACTTTTGAGGCTTTTAATGGTGAAGTAGTTGAAGAAGTTGGTGCCCAGGCTGGAGCAGCCGGGGGTGAAGCGTCAGATGATGCCGCTGCTAAGAGCGTTACGACTGCTGAAGGTGTGGCGACCGAGTAGTTGTGGGATGTCTAAGCTGCCGTAGTCTTCTAGGTAGTCTTTAGGATTTTATTTATTTTTTCTTTAGCTCTTGTTTTGCTTGAATTCCTTCGGCCTTTGCTAATTGTTTATAAACATGTTTTCCTTCGCTTTTCTTCATCTTCGCTTCTTTTGTTCATGCCCTAACCTTTAGACTTGATAGACCAGTGGCAAGCATGCTACTTTTTTTATAAGTAGACAAGCTCGCGTAGCCTATGTAGCCGTAGGTGTTGGTGTGGAACTTTGCAAAGTTGTTAGCCATAGGGTTGGCAACTGGATGCCTTACTTATAGAAGCAAACAAGTCCGCGTAACCACTAGGCTGTTAACCTTGACTTTCTCCAATTCCGTAGGTTGCGTAGCAAGTATCACAACACTTTAGGACTTGGTGTCAGTTGTTCCGCACTTGGCAGATGTGAAGCTTATCGACTACGTAGCATGTCAGCAGTGAATAACGCTTCGTATATGCGCGCTAGCTTGTTTAACCTTTCACAAGAATGTGCGGTTGTATAAGTCTAGCGCAGCTTTACTGCTCCAATGGCAAGCCGTAGGCAGTCTTCCGGAATCCGTAGGCTAAGTGCACTCGGTAGCAGCTTTAGGGTTCCAAGGCAGCCGTTTGTAGGGCGTACTGCGTAATGTGCCCCCTCCGTCTCTAGGGCCCGGTTCCCTACAGATTAGGCCAAGAGACCCAAAATCCTTCAGTTAGCTAAGCCTTGAAAAAGACCATTGTGGCTACTTCTAGGAATCTCGGCGCAAGCCATCGTGCATCTAGTTATACTAGGGCAACCAGACTCATCCACGTTTGGATATTCGGAGTGTAAAGTTTATCCTCCCGTCTTAGAGAGCTGACCCATATGGGTGTCAGGGAATTGGTTTACCCTCTCGCACTGGAGAGCAATTAGTTTACCCTCTCGCACTGGAGAGCATGGTTGGTCCCTTGGGGGGCGCAATTCCTGCGATGAGTCCCTAAGAAGGGCGCAATCTTCTTTTGAAGTGCAGGATTGATCAGTTGTTGTAAGCATATAATTGAACCAAGTTGTGATTACTTCTGAATTCCTCATTGAAAAATGAGTAAAACGAACAAGAACTAAGCTGTAAGGTAGGAACTGCATAACAACTAGATAGTCATCGGCTTGTGAGGTAGTGCCCGTCGAGCTGCTTAAGTTTTCGGGCTTTGATGTAGCGAGAGATCACACATGGTACTTCATCAGATTGTAGGCGTTCTACTGTTTTTTGATCTTTTTATCGTTTCATGGTGGCGAGGGTGTAATTACTCTTGTTGCCTACTCTGTTGATCTTGTACGGACCTTCCCATATGGGATCCATCTTTTTGGAGCCTTCTCCTCGGGCAGTGATGAAGGCTTTTCTTAAGACTAGATCTCCGGGCTAGAACTACCTGATCTTAGCCATTTTGTTGTAGCTGGAGAGGAGCTGCTGCTGGTAAGTTGCGATGCGGGTGATAATCTGCTCGCACTTCTCCTCTGCCAGATTTAAGCTTGTGGCCATCTCCTTTCGGTTGCCTTCGGGGCGTCGTTGGGCCGCTCTGTTGTGTTGTCAAAGCTAGGCTTGAAGGCATGGTAGGGAGCCGTGGAGCTGGGGCCATGTTACATGTAGTAGGAGATGTTCAACTTCCGGTATTAGGCAATTCTAGAGTTGAATAATGAAGCAAGGGTCGGCTAGGGCTGTGTGACGTGCAGCAGGAGGTAGTGCTCGACTGCCAGTACATATTGCTCTTATGTAGAATCTTCTAGGGCGACAAGGATAAAACTTACTTCTGAGTGTGTTCGTCTACCCTTGGCGTGTCTTTTGGGCCGAGTTGTTGCGTTCGTAAAAAAACTTTGCATCTACCATGGTCTACGCCTTTATCGTCGCGGGTTTGGATTCGACAGAATAGTGCGTCATGATGATGACGGCGTACGTTTGAATGTAAAACTTAAGCTTTTGGGTTACAACAACTATCGCCAAAATTAGCTTTTGAATTTTTAATAGCATCGAGGAAAGTTTTTGAACTGTAAAATACAGGTAGTTGGGCCCCCAGCTCTTCTCGCATGATGGTAGAGCTTATTGATACTTTAAATACTGTCAAACATGCAAATAAGTCCTCCGTTGCTTCTAGGAAAGTGATGTTGGGTACTACTTCAAGTCCTTGAATGTGCATTGGCGAGCCTCATCCCAAAGTGCATGCTTCTCTGCCAAAGCCAAAGAGTCAGCCAGAGTTAGATCTTCTTTCATGATTAATTTTTTGAATAGTGGGTGGTTTGCTGGAAGGCCTTTTTGGAAGGTTACTCTAGCTATCGAGTCGTTGCCTTCGACTACCCTTGCCTTCTTTGCTTTGAATCTCCTCACATAGTCACGAAGTGACTCATTTGGGTTCTTCTTGATGTCAAACAAATGGTCGGACTTCTTTTTGATCGAGCGATAAGATGAATATTCTTTGGTGAAAACCAAAGAAAGTTCGTAGAAATTCCGGATGGATTGTGGCGGCAGGGTGTAAAACCAATCTTGCGCCTCGCCTTGTAGAGTGGTGGCAAATATCTTGCACATGAGGTCATCGTTGTTTCGATAAAGGATCATTATGCTTCGATAGTGCATTAAGTGTCTCTTCGGGTCTTCATCCCATTTGAAATATGTGAAATGTGGTATGCTGAACTCACGTGGAGGCTCTGCCTGCTCGATCTCATCCGTGAATGGTGACCTACTTATGTTGGTCATGTTCCGTCGTAATGCCTCGTCAGTGACCTCATTGCGTTGGAAATCGTGCAATCGCTTGGTCAAAAGTCTCTCTACTTCTTCCTGAATTTACCTTTGTTGGGGGTAGCGGAGCTCTCGGCTGCCCCCCAACCATGACTTGCTGGTCTAAGCTACTTTTCCATGTGTTTGGCTCATCTATGCTGCAGATGCATTGCATGTGGTGCGTTCCTAGCAGGCGAGCGAGTTCTTCGCAGGTTGCTAGTTGAACTTGAGCTGGATTAAGTGACTACTTCTCTCCGATCGTCGTGCTGCCTACTCCGATATGAGGTGGATGGTGCTCCTTGCTGGCTTAGCCGTGAATGAACATTTTGCCCGGAAGGTTGCTCATGTTGACTATCGGAGTATAACCCCAACCGTCAATGCATGTTCATCCATGGGCCTAGTCGAGAGTGCACGCTCCTCTGTGTGCTAAGACAGAAGTATACGTTATCTCGGGGGCCCAATCAGGAAGGTACATTGCCTGAACGCTCGGCTCATGGTTGTCTGCTGTGTAAGGGAGCTCGTCAACTCTATGACTTGTCGAGAGAAGTGTTGTTCGCCATTTGGATTGGAAGAGCTTGGAAGGAATGTGCCTCCTTGGGCAGTGGAATGGCGGTAGACTCCGGGCGCGAGATTTGAGTTTGAAAATGTCAAATCTACGAAAAAATGTGGTGAGAATTCCCCCGGCTCGATGGTAGGTCCAGATGGTTGAGATAGTCTTGGGCCGACTTGGGCTGCTTGGAAAGCCACGAGAGCAGGCTGGGCCGCGAGAATTGGCTGCTCGGCGCGAGCAGGCTGGACCATGGAAGTGGGCTGCTCGTCGGGAGCAGGCTGGGCCACGAAAGCAGGCTTCTCGATGGGAGTAGGCTGGGCTGCGAGAGCAGGTTAGGCCATGAAAGCAAGCTGGGCCACAAAAGTGGGCCGCTCAGAGCGTGATGCATACGAATGCGAGGCTTGGGCTCGGGCCCGTGCAAGCTTGGATGGCACGACTTGGGCCATGGTGGAACCTCGTAGTGGTGGTACCACTCCGCCTATGACCACATTTAGCGTCCTGGATCGTCGTGGTCCCATTTCTTGAGTATTAGAATTTTCTAAATTTCTAGCCATTATATTTTTCTTATACGTTTTATCAAAGAACCTTTGCAAATAAAAAATTCTAACAATAAGAACGTATGAAAAATATTCAAATGGACTAGAAAATAGAGAAAAAACCTTTTATGCGAGAGTCTTCTATGAGTATGGATCTCAACTCTCAATGAAAACACCAATTTGTGGATGCAAATTTCTTCCTCCTTGATCTTGGACAAATTTGCACCTACAAAACAATTAACACCTTAGGTTAAGGCTAAGAGCCTCACGCGCCCACGATGAATGGGGGGGGCTTTGGCCGAAGAACCTCCGATGCCAAAGTTAGAATTTAGAGAGAAAGAGTGTTTAGAGAATTTTGGGATTTTCGCCTAAGTGTTGGAATGGCTTTTTGGTGAGAATGGGATCACTTTTATAGGGATAGGATGTGGCCGGCCATCACTAGGGTTTTTGGGTTTAGTTTAGGTTTAATTAGCCAATTTATTATGATTAATTGGCTAATTTAAACATAATGGAATGTTTTGATGGTTATGAGTTTAATTGGTTAGCTAATTAGTGTACAAAAAAAGGAAAAATGGTGGAAAAGGTAGAGAATATGATAGGCTCTTTTTGGATGGGAATGGCCGGCCCTTGGTGTGATTTTGGGATGATTTATTGGGGTATAATGGGTGATTAATTTGGTGATTAATGAACTAATTAGGAATTAATTCATTAATTAGCCAATTAATCTCTATTTTTATGGGATAATTTATAGGTTATGAAGTAATTACCTATAATGAGGATGGATGAGATAAATTGGAATTTGTTACCTTTTTTGGAGCATTTTTGACTTGGTTGACGATGATTGTCCGCTGCTCGCGCGTAGGAATCTCGGTATGCCTCAAGGGTATTTTTATCCTCTTTTACCCAAATATTCACGTGTCGCCTTGTGAATATTTTTTGCTCCACATGAATCATTCAAAATCTGAAAAAAAAATCTTTCCTATTAAACTTTGTATTTCTTGAATAGCAAGTTATTCTATTCCTCTTATTACTAAAAATAAAGGCACACTAAACATGAGTAATAACACATATAATTCTTTAAACCCTTCTCCATATCTCACTGCTGCACCCTCCCCCTCTTCAAAATAGGCCACTACAATAAATAAATATATATATATATATATATATATATTTGTAGTATAAAATAGGGAAATATCTACAAGAGAATGCTATAGCCTGTAGGGAGTCTTCCGCAGTTGTAGAAGAAAAGTCGCTGTCTATATGGCAAGATGGTCAATGCAAAGTCATGCTCAATTTTATTAAATTGATTCTTCGACAACTTCACCTTTAATAAATTTTTGAAAACTTTTGTTATTAGATTCGAGAACCACCTTTTAGAAAGATAAGAAAGATAAGTATCCGGTACCCCCCCTTCACTTTTTACACTTTAGAAAAATTGTAATCTGCGATGAGACCTGATGGCACTATAACTTATAAACTTTCTCACGTATAACTTCTGCTTTCCCTTGGATAAATATATATGTAAACACTGATTTACAACTCAAGAAAGAGAACCCCCGTCAGTTGAAAACAGTCATTTAGAAACCAATTGACGGTTCCAGTTATTTCGTCAGTTTGTTTGAGGATACAGTATTGTTGTGTTCCAGTCTAGTCGTCTTAACAATTTGTATTATGTTTTTTTTTTACATCTTTACATGATTATTGATACCAAGAGTTAAATAAACAATTAACCATTTAAAAAACTAAACCCTAGAAAATCCTAACATTAAGATAAACCTACCGCTAGCTTCTCCAACATTTCCAAGACTTTATAGATCACGAGTCTCTACATTTAATCTTTTTGCATTTCGCTTAATTTTCATCATTATATATAATAATCCAACAATTTAGGACATGACACATCACCTATAATTAAGTTTGTTTGCTTCCTTTTTTTTTTTTTTTTGACAAGAAACAATAGCAGTATTCATTGGTCATCAAACAAATATAAGGGTGCCAATTGCATACATTGCTCCAATGACTAGTACATTGATCTGGAGTGAATTTGTACAAATAAGCGATTAATTTAATACCACCAAGGTATTAAATTTTGCAGCTGCATTAACCATTGAAAGAATGTGCTCTCTCACATAACCACCAAGGTACTTAGTGGTTATAAGGGTGTTCATGAGTGTTCCTGTTTTAGCTTTCTCGAATTCCTTGAACTTGGCTTCTTTGGAGTCAAGATATGCCTTAGCATTATCTGACTCAGTGATTGCCCTTCAAACAAGATCAGACATTGACCTTTTGATTACTAGCAGTGCCATTCTGTTAGCCTTAACCCATTTTTCATATTCATTCTTCTTGTATGCATTTGCATCATCAACAGGCTTAGCTGGTTCATTCTCTCTTAGAGCTAAATCGAAATCCATGAGCCCTAGAGTTATTTCAATATCTTGCCTTCACTTCTTATAGTTGGTTCCATTGAGTGTTTGAATTGAATTCAGGGAGCTAATTACTGAAAGATTTCCAAACGAAAATAAGCATTCAAGACTCTATATTATGTATAACTGAAACAACTCAACCTTTGTTCGGTTTTTCAAGTTTAATCAGTATTAGTGCAAAACATATCAGTTGCATAAGTAATGGTACAACATGAATGCCATCCACCTTTGTTTGGCAATTAATTTTCATAGCTCTTGCATCTTATATATTTCCACTGAGCTATCAATAACCGAACCAATATCAATTAGCCACACCTTTATTTAGGGATATAACCTCATTGTTATGGCTACTGATACAAGCTGATCAATTAGACCTTGAATTTTTTAGCAGTTCTTGAATGATTGAAACCAATTTGTTGTGCTTCATTCATCCAATTACACCTCAAAAGATATTGATCATGTTATAACTTTCAACATGCTATGAACCTTAAAACTTTTGATCATTAACATGCGCAATAATCAAGACACTGAAGCAAACAATTTCTGAGTTTTATTAGACCAAAAATTAGTTTTTACACCAGTTATGCATGATAGACAGTTTTAGGGTTTCTGTGAATATAAGCATAGCATAAGAAGTAATCATGGCACTTGTTTGCAGTTACTTAGTTCCATAGTCAGTCGAGGTTCTTATAAATATGCAGGGATAGTATGTCTCAAAACTTTATAAATAAACATGCATGCAAGCATTAAATATTGTAGCGGAAAAGAAACAGGATTGAAACTTGAAGAAACATCAGTTCATTCATATTGTGTGCATGATTTCATGTATGTTAGTTCTTTTATGGATTTTAACTACATAAACGTTGGCTCTGATACCAACTGTTAAACTTAAGACGTTCATGCAACATTAAAACACCATTGTACTAACCTTGTGAAGACATTTTTCCAAGCACAGCGAGCACTGAAGTTGCAGCAAGCACTCTAGAACACCTCGAACTAGAATGAAGGTCTTCTACACACTTACCACCACTGTGTTACTCGAACCTATGGGGAGTTCTCTAAGTATATGTTTTGGTGGTGTATGCAATGACCTTCCCTTGGTATTTATGTTACTAAAACCCTAGTGCACATTCCCATAATCATACACTAGAATCCCTTATTGCACAAGGATACAATTTACCAAATCTCAATCCAAATAGGATAGTATCAAATGCCTTTATTCTCCAATTATAACTGGATTATATACTTTACTTGGAGTCCAAGTTATAGCTTATAACTAAACCCTAATCACACTTACATTCCACATCAATTCTTATTAACTATATTGACCTATTAGCCGTTGGATTAGAGTCTAACATCCAACATATATATCATTTCTTGGTTGTGTTTCATTTTTTTATAGACTCTTATTTTTCCTACGTGTTTTGAAGAGAAAGGGAAACAGGTTCCATGTCTGCACCGTAGTTATTAATTTCAACTATGGGAATGGAATTAACTAAGTTGAGTAAGCTCTAAACATTGAAAAGTGCCCCAATATTTGAAGAACCTACTAATTTATACCAATCTTGTATATACAAAATAAGAAAGCCCCTCTTCCTCATCATCAACATCATCAGATGTTAACAGAGAAAATCATCACTGGAATATTATAGAAAGTGCTTCTGCGATGAAATTAAGGTGGGGTGAGTCGTTGACATCGAACTTAACCCATTACGGTTGTTCGTCTGGAGGAATTTCCGCTGGGACGTTTCCTGGCCAACGAGCACACAGCTCCCCAAAAGGTTGGCACTGATTGATATTGTCTGTTGAGCTTCTGCTTATTGACGGGCTGTAAGAGAATGACAGAGTTAATTCTGAAATGTGCCTTTGTGGGGCCTTAGGTGTAGGCCTTTAGGCTTTAGGCAAGCCATTCTTATCCCATTCTTTGATTCTGCCCATTGTGGCACTTCATTCCGGCTACCATCCCCTTCAGAGGTGACCTTTCGAGCTGCCCGATGAAGTCTTAAAGTTATGAATCAGGCTGCCCAACAGTCCATAGTTCTTAACTTTGAATGTATCCTACTATTTTCCACCTGGTGGAAAGCCAAATGGGCCAAGAAATATGAAGAAGATTTGCGAGAAACTCACGACTGTCTCTTTAGTCAACTTTCTCTCAAGTCATACCCAAGTTCGGGCGAACTTGAAAATTGGAAGGAAATGGTTCAGCAAAAGAACCAGTTACTTTTGATCGATATTGCTCTTCCTGACTCGACTCTGCCTTCCTTTGAAGTCATTTAAATCTTATTTTTCTTGATCCTGCAACTCAAGTAGATGTTGAACGGCATCCATTAAATCAGATGATGATTCAGCTAATGCAGCAGTTCTTCATGGAGCCGCACTAGAGGCTCAAAGATGAGAAGCTGAAGAATGCGGAGATGTTTCAGAATCTCTTGGAGATTCAAAAGCTAAAGAAGTACCCAAAGCAAACATCAAAGCACCTAAGCGAAAAAATGTAGTTATGGTCGAGACCTCAGACTTTGAACCTACATCACCACCCAAGCCTAAATGGATAATTCTACTAGAAAAAGTAAGAGAGCAAGGACCATCCAAGCTTCCAAGTCTTCAGCCTAGTCGGCTCCAGTCTCTGAGGCAAGCATAAAGAAGCAAAAATCTTCAAGTAGGTTTTCTGCTCTCCTTTATCAGACTGCCACCCTTCTTCCTTATCTAATTTTCCCTGCTCTCTTTGAAATCAGGGCCTCAGGCCTTCAAAAGCCCAACTCTTGTATCCAGAGAGGATCCACTAGAAGCTGAAATGCATCAAAAAGTTGAAAATTTGCAGAATGTCACCCTCAGGGAGCTTGAGGTATTTTGCTTGCATTTTTATCTGCATTCTCTTCCTTGCTTTTCTTAAACTCTGAAAATGATTGCTTGATTTAGGCTGTAAGGTAGGAAAAGATTCTTCCGCCCGAGGCCTTTTTACCATTTGCTCGAAAAACAAGCGTCTCTCCCCCTTGGGTTAATCTTAAGTAATTTTATAGTCTTCGGAACAGATGACTGAACTTTCCTCTTCCTTTCTTTTTATCCAGGCTGGGGTATCTGCCCCCTTACCTAGTCAAGGTTCACCTCCAAAGTCTTCTATTTCTCATTCTTCCCTGGAGGCAACTCCAGCTTTTCAATTTAATCCAGCAACATGAGTCATGTTGCATTTTGTGGATGAGGACAACAGTTTGGTGAGTAGTTGTCTTGACATTGAACTTCTATACACTGTGTCCGTGTCCATATTAACTCTCTCTTTACATTTTTTCCAGCCATCTCCAATATATGAAGCACAACGACCGTCAGTGATGACATTTGAAGAACCCGTAGCCCCTGAGATTCCTGTGACCCCAAGGGTAGCCATTTTGCAGGTGCTTCCTTGCCCAATAGCTACTACCGATGAACTTCCTCCTCCTCAGGGTCACACTCAAGTATGGAGGCATCTTTTCTTTCTGTTTTCTTCTCATAACCTATTTGTTAACCACTACTGCAATCCCCGGATGCTTCTTAGGGAATTATTGAAGGTTCAGGCACATGAGTTGATACTCTTCCTCTTAAAACCCCAAAGCCCATTCAGGCATATTTCTTCTTCCCAAGTTCATTTCTATCTTAGACAGTCTTTCTTGGTATAATCTGGTTCTTTTTTGCTCTTGCAGCAGGCCATAGAAGAGGCTTCGGGCAAATCTCCCCCACGTTTGGTGCGTAAGACGGAGTTACCCCGGCCTCTTTCAACTTCTTGAGGTACAGGGATTCATTTCCCTTGAATTGAAACGACCAGGACTGAAACTGGAGATTTGGCCTCCTCAGTGGTTACTACTCCATCAGAAGGAACTGGAGTACGAACCCATCCCCCTTCTTTTTCATTTTCAACGACTGCTGACTTGCCTGAGCTTTTTGAAGAATTCGGGCAACTTGAGACAAGGTTGAAATCTTTAAAGCGCTCTTCTGAACCTTCCGGCTTTCAAGAGCAACGCCGAGCTTTCCAAGAATGGGTGAGGAATGACTTCTCAGCTTCATTCAGCCTCAATCATGAGATAGAAAAAGTTACGATAAAGCTTTTCAAAGCCGGCCAGCAATCCAAAACCCAACATGATTCTTTTCTCTCTTACTTCGAGAACTTGAGGGCTCTCAAGGATCAACATCAGAGAGCTGAGAGACAAGCCCATCGTGTAAGATGCTTCAAGGAGAAAAAATCAAGTATCTCTGCTCAGGTTGAACAGTTGATGGATGAGGGCTTGCGGACAAAAGAAAGGATTGGAGTGGTAACTTCTGAAATCCAGAAGCTGGAAGAACAACTTGTTGCTCTTAAAGCTGAGCAAACAACTCTTCTTGGCACCTTTAAACATCAAATTGAAGAAGTGAAGAAGTCAAATTTAGAGCTAGAGCACACTAGATCTCAACTTGTTAATAACAACACTGCTCTGACCGAACCTGGTAGAATTTTTGCAATCATACAGACTTATCATTCCCGAATAATTACTCTGAGTGAAGATGTAAATCTGTTAGACTAGGATCATTTGTAACCCTTCTTTTTATCAGAATGAACATATGTTTTGCCTCTGCTTGCCTTGCTTATGGCACTATTTGAAGAAAATCCCATGTTATATATATCCGGGCAACTCCCGACCCCCCATTTGTTTTTTGTTTTTTGTTTTTTTAGCTTCCCCTACTAATACCAATTTCAAGACCTGATCATGATCACTTGGTCATTCTTCTGGTACTATTATTGTTGACATGGGGGTATTGGGGTAACATAGGGTCCATCTCCTGGTACTATTATTGTTGACATGGGGGTATTGGGGTAACATGGGGTCCATCTCCCTCTTCTTTCGCAATGAATGATGACCCCGGTTTCTCTACCCAAATCAGGTTGATCGTGTTGATAGGGGCTTCTGGGAAAGGCTTTGTATCGACCATCATATTGGCTTAGGGTTTGTCAAGCAATAGTTTTCCCTTCACTATAAGATCTTGTATCCAATCTCTGAACTGGACACAATTGGCTATGGAATGGTTAAAGGTATAGTGCAACTTGCAATACTTCTTCCCCCTTAACTCTTCTGGCTTGGGCATCTTTTTAGTACTGTCGGGCAAAATTACTCTTGCTTACACCAGTTCTTCATAGATCTCAGGTGCCTTGGCCAAATCAAATAAATAACTCTGGTACTTTAGAGGTTTCATAGGGACGAACCTTCCATCGTTCATTATGATTTTCTGGTCTTTGATGGGTTGAACCAACCCTTTCACCATCAAAGGTTTGAAAGGCGTGATCATTTCAGCAGCACAAATATCAATTTCCTCTTTATTATGGCCCTCTTCATGCTTCGACCTTGCTTCTTCTACCTCCACACGATGAATTGTAACTTTGTTTTTGTAAAAAGGGGGAACCTTAGAGGTATGTTTCACTTGTTGTTCTTCTAGCAGCAACCTTTCATACTTTGTGGCAGCGATTACCAACTTCTGTAACTCGTTAAATTGCGTATCATAGAACCTTTTCCTCAGAGGTAACCTCAAAGCCCTCTGGGCAATTGATATAAGCTGAGCTTGGTTAACAGGGAATTGGCACCTCATTCTTGTTTTTCTGAACCTCATCATGAAATCCTCTATGGACTCATGGTCGTATTGTTTAACTTTAACCAGGTCATTGATAGTCATTTCTGGTTCTATTTTGTAAAACTGTTCATGGAAGGCCATCTCCATCTGTCCCCAGTTGGCAATAGAGTTAGGGGGCAATAGAGAGTACCACTAACATGCTAGCCCCGCCAATGAATTTCCAAACAACCTCAACTTGTAATTCAGGTTGTCTTCATATGCCACACAATGATTGGAGAATTTGAAAATATGATCTCTGGAAGACACACTGTCATCTTCTCATGTGAATGTTGGGAATGCAGGCATTTTGAAGTTGAAATGAAATGTGTTTTGCTCATCAATGTATTCAGGATAAGGTTTTTGATAGGTAACCCTGAATACTGGACGAGCTCATGGTTGAGCATTGCGAGCCACCGTCCTCCTTAATTCAGCTAACTTATCCCTCAGCTGCTGAGTAGCTGTATTGTTATTATGGAGGATAAGAGCAGATTCGTTCTTTGGGCTTCGGTTATTACCCGCACCTGCTTCCTTCTTTGATTCGGGCTTTCTCCAGTTGGCTCCCCCTCCCTTATTAGCCAATGGGGTAGCCTATAGGGAGGAGGCTTATCTGAGGTTGTGAAGCCTTCATTTCCGCTGGATTCTCCAGTCATTATGGGCATCCCATGCGTCGTTCTTTCTAGTTCGCTCTGCTTCCTATTATTAAATGATAATAATGGGAAGCTAGGGAATGCTTTCTTTAGAATTGGTTCAATTATGGGTTGACTTCCTTCAAGAACTTCATTTTTCTTTCCCCTATCCTTTTCTTCTTCAAATAGCGGTAATAGGAGAATAACTAGTTTACTTTCGGAGGTAGCCTGGCTCGTCACACCTCCTTGAGCACCTTTTGGGGTAGAAAACTCCAGATCTAGTCTCATCTGTAGATTTCCATGCTCTTCAATACTTGTATCATATTAGCTTGCAGCTCTTCATTAGTTCCTTTTCCTTCAAACCTTCTAGATGAAGTCGAGCTTTCCAGGACCGCCTGTCCTAATGGAGAAGAATGACTTCCTTGTTGATCTGTCATCTTCTAAAAGTTTTATGGCTTCTCTTTTTGACATACGAGATGGAAAGTGAATCCCACCGGGCGTGCTAAAACTATGTTCGTCTGGAGGAATTTTCGCTGGGGACGTTTCCTGGCCAACGAGGACACAGCTCCCCAAGAGGTTGGCGCTGGTTGATATTGTCTGTCAGGCTTCTGCTTATTGACGGGTTGTAAAAGAAGGACATAGTTAATTCTGAAATGTGCCTTTGTGGGGCCTTAGGTGTAGGCCTTGAGGCTCTCAATCAAAATTAACTTTAAGTGTTCAGGTGTGCCACTGTCATCTTTAGCATGACAGATGTATGTTTAGTTTATTTGTATATGTCTGAGAGACCAAGTGAGCTATGAAATGTGCCTTTGTAGAGCCTTAGGTGTAGGCTTTGAGGCTTCCCATCAAAACTACCTTAGTACTCGAACATATAGTGGTTGTTTCATTGTTGCGGAAGTATTACAACTATTATACTTAATCATCCAAGCCCGAAGAGCAGAATGAACCCATATAGGTGCCTTTGTAGGGCCTTAGGTATAGGCCTTGAGGCTTCATATCAAAATTAATTCTATACTCAAACGTTTTGTGGCAATCATAATATAACAGAAGTAAAACCAAGAAATAGGCTTGATTACTTGCGCCCCAAGTAACTTCGGACTTCTTGTTATCAAAAACTGTCGTGGATGGGTTAAGTCCACATAGAGTTCTTTTTATGCCTTGAGACCAAGGACTTTTGATTGATCAATCTTGTATGCTCGAAAGGTTAGAACTTAGTTCTGGTCAAGCTATGAGTGCGGATTCCAACTTTACTTTTACATGGTCGGGCACCATTGAACCAACAAGATTCAAGAACGAAGACGTCTTTTAATCATAAACTTGCTAGAAATAACTTGAATACAGATGGAAGTATACATCATACTACTAGATTTATGAATGAAAAGACATAACAAAGAGGATCGGGCAAGATTTCACCTTGTCGGGTAAGGCTGATCGTCTTACAGCTTCATCTCTTCGTGATTTACAAAGGGTTTGAGAGCTAAAAGGGGGAATTTGGGAAATGAGTTTACAGAAAGGAATCGATACTACAACAAGATTCAGACAAGGTAGCAGAGCTTTTACAAAGGTTTTTTGTGAAGGTTGATCCTGAAAAGGATGAAGGTTTGGTGTTGACTACAGCTTCGTATGCAAATCTGGCTTGAGCAAAGTTTGTGTATTTGTTTGTTTGATTGAGTGTCCTTATCTTTGATTTCTCTTTCCCCTTTTATAGACGATTTGGCTTGGCTGCCTTCAGTACCAATCTTGCCCGAATGCTGCTGAAGGGTAGTGACTCATCAGCTTTTTACTTGTACTGCCATTGTAAAGTACTTTTGAGCTGATTAGCTGGCTAGTCTACACCACTTGACTTCTAGGTAGGTGAGCAAGTGGCTTAAGTGATCTGCACTTAGTCGGGAAAAAGGGCTTCTTCTGCCTTCTGGGCTTCGGCTGCACCTTAGGCTTCTTTCCTTCTAGACCTCCTTCTGGACTAACTTCCTTTTGAGCCCAAAGTTCAAGTTGTAACCCAAACAACGGTAGTATCCTCTCATTGTTCTTCCACACGGACTTATAAACCGCAACTAAGGGTTTACTTGACGAACAACTTTGTTGGGTAACTACAAACATGCGTCGGCTAATCTTTGGTTGGTGGACATTTTTGACACGTGTCAAATGAACTTTTGACCATCTCGGGAAAAGTTTCTTGACGAATCACTTCATCGGATAAATAAGTTTATCACGATGGTATACCTCTTCGTCAATTAAAAATTTTCCTCTTTGGCGCCAAAAATTTACCCGACGAATCTTTTCATTGCCTACAAACTATGTTCGTCGTGTAAGAACTTTCAGTCAACCCAAGTTGTTGACTTATTTTGTCCTACCACTGGTAAAGTCCGTCGTGTAAGTTAGATTTAGCCAACATGATTTGTTCCATCGCTTGAAAATTCGTAGGGCAAGTTCAAATTTCTTGTATTGATTGCATGAAAACGATATGAACACAACAAACACAACCAATTTGTCAGGCCTACCATCAATGTGAAGATTACATCCAAATGTCCGCCCAAAATTGGAATATACATGTGGAGCATGTTAATTTACATAAAAGTTTGTGCTTACTCTAGAATCTTTGAAGGCTAATTTCTGTAATTAATGTTGAAAGGGCCATATCGTGACATCGTCCTCGCGCGCAATATTGGAATTGAGAATGTTACACTTGTCACAAATTCAGAATAAATTAACCAAAAGTATTTAGCTTGGAAAAGTTTCGTTTATTTCTAAACCCAAAAGCTAGGGCTTTACCCCTTTATTGTAAAAAGTGCTTTCTCAAGAGTTTTCTTATGGAATTGCTAGGACAACAGTAAAAAATATTTTTAGTGAAAATGTTTTGAAATTAATTTTAAATGAAAATATTTAAATTCTGTAAAAGTATTTCAAGTTCTATTGAAAACACAAAAATATTTTTTTTTTAGATTAATTTCAGTAATTTTAAAAGTACTACTAAACGTGTTCTTAATTTAGCAATCATTAAATACATGATTTAAAACAAGCTTCAACAACAAGATAAATTCTAATTTTGCTCTTTGTCAAAAAAGTTAGCTAGGTAGCCATATATTAATGTAGTCCAATATATGAGCATTATCTGCGATAAAATGGCAATCTCAAAGGTTTATGTGATCAGCGTGTCAGATACACACTTTTAACACTTTAAGTCTTTATCATAAACATTAAAAAAAATTGTGAAACGGAACCATATCGAAAAGATTCTAATGATAGCTTGAAAACGCGGGAAATTGTTTTCTACAAGTATAAGCATCGTTTCACGCATAGCTTGATGTGATTGGGAATTAATCATATTTAAAGAAATTACATAGACACAATATTTAATCTTGTTTTGATACTTGGTAGGATAACTACACTAGATTAATCTAAAAGTGCAGGGAGGGAGTTAGATACAGGGGTGAAATATATTATTTTAACTAACTTCATTAAATGTAAGTCTATGATCGAACACGGTTAATCTACAACTAAGATGCAAAAATAATATATTGAAGCTCATGAATTACTTGTGATGATATGCTGATATGGAATACTTGGTTATGACTATACATGACTTATATAAATGACCTTTTATGGATGAAATTTTAAGTTCGAAATTTCCAGCTAGTTGATAAAAAATAAATACTTCAATGCATGTTTCATATGTTGGAAAACTTAGCAATTTGGCTTTTTTTTTATTTTTTATGTTAAGGTATTTTTGGTATTGTATGTATTAGTGTTTTCTAGTAGGATAATGATTATATGCTTTCCTAATTGTTATTTGGGTTTTAGATTGCTCTCCAGTTTGTTTCATGATTCGATCTAAGTACACCATGTAACTTATTAGAAAAATTGAGTCTTAGTAAGATATATATAATAGTCGTTTCGTGATAAAATCTTCTTGATAATTTTGTAATTATTTTCTTTGGTGTATATATGGAGTATAATTTGTAGTCTTAAAACCAGTTTGTCTTCTATTTTGTAAACTAACTCACCCATCTGATCCAGGTTCTGATGAGTTGGTTTTCACGACTTCTCTTCGATCACAGCTTCAGCATCACGAGTTCTGCAATAGTGTGCCAACTAATTAAGTCGGCGACAAAGATGACAACAACACCACCAGTATAAATTTGTTAATTATTATTAGTAATGTAATTATTTATTGTGGGAAAAACTGTGGAGACACAAAAATAATTGTGCTTCTTTGGATGTGACTCAGAACGCATCTTCAAGCAACAGGTGGCAGCTGATATTTGTGACTTGTATAGAGAAAGAGAGAGCAGAAAGCGTGTGCGAGTAGGTTGAAATTTGAGGTGGAATGTATCATATTTCATATATTATAATCCAATTGTATTACTGTTATTGATTGGCGCCGCCAAGTACAAGTGAGCCCACGTATACATAGACAGAGAGTTTCATTGGAAGAGAAGAAGAGCCATGCATAAGTATCTCATGAGGATATAGTTTTGAACAGAGTTATTTTAGGGCAATCATATACCGAATACCAATTTCACAGCATTTCATACATTCTCGATATTTAATCAACAAAGTATCTATATTAAAGATCTCACATATATTGATAGTATCAATAAAATTTTACACCATATATATTAACGATATATCAGATGTTACTGTAAACACCAACTTTTTAAGATATTATTATCATTGACATGATATGAATGAAATATCAAACGCAAGTCACACAACTTGTCATCTAAATACGTGGATGCTGATTGCTACATGCATTATTTATTGCTTGGAAATCTAAATTTTCGGAGATGCAGTCGGCCCCTCTCTTCACGCCCTACCCTATGATCTAGGAGCTACGATGTGTGCATTCTTGAGAGTAGAAATATTTGAAAGCTCTAGTTCAACCAAACTTTCTTTGAAGTAGTGCAGATCGTTCTTTTCCTTGGGTTTAGAAATTGATCTTTGAAAACCTGAAAAAGTAATCTTGAACTTGGCCTTACTGATTACTGATTATTTGTTTCTCATTTTCCCCTTTTCACTCACCTTCAAATAATAGAGAAAGCAAAACCAGTTGCTGTCAACGTGATACCGATCCCTAGCTAGAGTCCGTGATCTTTAAGCTAAAAGCAGGCATTCGACGTCTAGAGAGATCCCACATATCTAAAACCCATGTCGGCTCCAGTACTGTTTTGGAGCAAATGATAAACTTTTATGCTACCGTGTTATTCTATACTAAATTCATTTAAACTAATATAAAAGGAATTCAAATTTGGATACAAAGAAATAACTTGATCTGCTCAAGTCTGCGTATATTATAAGTAAGATAGACAAACAATGTGAAGAGAAACAATTCTTTTCCTTTCTTTTTTTTTTTTTTTTTTTGAAAAAAAAAAGTGTAACAATATATTCCATGTTAACTTTTGTGAGACAAAAAGACGCGTGTACTTAACCTGGCACACAGTTTTGATTGGGTTTGGGGTTGGCACGTTGGGAAAATTTTTAGTTGTGGCAGGAATACGGATGGTACATC
Organism: Malus sylvestris; assembly: GCF_916048215.2. NCBI lineage: Eukaryota > Viridiplantae > Streptophyta > Magnoliopsida > Rosales > Rosaceae > Malus > Malus sylvestris. Next base: position 31,904,954 of record NC_062264.1, on the reverse strand, counting down.
ACGTGTTTTTATGTAAGTGTTGGAAAATTTTAATTTTTAAGTTATTAACTTTTTAACACACATATCCAACCATTTACATAAAGATACGTGGTGTACCGCATTGTGTGACGGTCACATTGAAAAATCTCTCGGCACGTTGGTTGGTTTGGAAGCCATGTATATCATCAATATGCCTCACTTTTTTTTAGAAATTTTCAGGCTACATATTGTTACTAGTTCACTCATATTATATCACACATGTTATTATTTATCAATACTATACATTAAATTTATAAAATATCAACATCAACATCGTGGTTTACTCACATTATAACACTTAATTAAATTAATAACAAATCATGAGTATACGACCGACACACCAATTTCTTTCCATGCCACCAGAATGTTTTCGAACCATGTTTGTGTCGTGGGTACGGGATATAGCTAAACTAGTGCTAGATCGAACACTTGCATCGCAATCGAGTCGAAACTATTACGTACGTAACAGTAAACATGAACTTCATTATATCTGGTCCATGCGCATTGGATTCCACTTACTGAGACAACTGATGATGATTAATTAACCATACTCATTATTATTGTGTTATTACTTGACATAATGATAAAATTAGGGGCTTTGGAAATTCGAAAGCCTCATACATCAGGGTTTGTGTGGTAGTATAGTACTAGCTAGTACCACCTTCATTTCGAGGGTTGGCTAGTCACGAGTTCATTGAAATGGTAATACATGTTCGATTTGCGGTTGATAGTTTAGGATCATTCCTTTGTAAATGAAAAGTTTTCTATATATCCATGTATAGGTAATCTACTTGGTCTTATATCACGTAACATATAATTCAGACCCAACAACAAATTAAACAGTTCGAGGACAACCTCCCATGCATGCATCAATCTTGCTAGCTAGCTAAATTATACACTAATCTTATTTTTTTTAAAGATGGGGTGATAATGTTCACCGATCATCCTCCAATCTTATTAAGATAAAAACAGAAATACAAATGAGGGTAATATAAAGCCAAACCTCGTAGATGGAAAAAAAAACATAGCAAGTAATACAGCAGGGGAATTAAAAAATTGACAACACTTACAAAGAAAAAATATGATAAAAATCATCTGAAACGATATTTGGTAAAAACAGAAAGATTATGAATATAAGCAGAAGCTGCACATGAAGGAATTTTAGACCACCAAGAATATGCATCGTGATCTGCACCAAAGTTAGCTAAGGCATTGGCCACACAGTTGCCATCACGAAATGTATGGAAAACAAAAACACTCATATTTCTAATCTGCCATAGCAATTGCTCTAATCAACACGCAAATACCAAGGAGTAATGAAACTAGGAAAACAATAATCGTCAATATTGTGGTCCACATTTTTGTAATGAAATAAAAGGCAAACTAAGAAAACACTGAAAAGATGATCGAATACTACTAACAAGTACGTATTAGTTAACATCCTGGTTGTCTTTGCTAGCTACTCAATTATTGCCACCAACGACACTTTCCATGATTAGAAATCATGAGGTGGAGCTAGACATAGTCTGAAATATCGATAATATCGACGAAATATCTTCGAAATATCGAAGATATTTCGGTTTTTTTAAAATCACGGATATTTCGGAACATATCCATGTACATATCGTACAAATATCGATAATATCGGAAAATATCGATGTCGATAATTTCGCTCACACTTCAGCAATATTTTGTCAAAATATCGGTGTAATATTGCTAAAATATCAAAAATATCGATGTAAAGGAAGGGAAAAAAAAAGAAAAAAAAAGAAAAAAAAAGGGAAAAAAGGGAGGAAAAAAAACACACAAAGGGGATTTGAACCCCTCCCATTTTACTTTTCCAATACTGTAACCACCATATATTACTTATGTTTTAGTGATAATATGCTAAAATATTTATATTTATATAAATGGCATGTTAACAATTACATGCAAAACTATTTTGGGGATTTATCATTTGATGAATACTCTTCACAATAAACTTACTCTACACGTAGAGATGATGAAGATAGTGAAAATTTTGAACCTCATAGGAACTTTATGTGGTACTAAATCACGCATGTATCTTACCATGCAATGTATAAAGTGTAAAATATTGTAGTAAATCATTATATATAAATGATTATGGTGTGTTTAATCTTTTTTTCATTTATTACTACATATTTTCTACACTCACAGTGTTTGCCAGCTCGCTGTATAATCAACTTAAATCAGTTAAATCCATCATGTAATGCATTTCCTTCTAATTGTTTTTGATAAACTAATAGATAATTGACTAAATAAACACTCTCCAAAGTTTCAATAAAAATTTCTAAGTTTTTTTTACAATTTCCGTGGTTTTTATTCAATTTTTATCGATATCGATAATATCCCAATATTTCTATCGAAATTTCCATGTTTTTGGACTACCGATACTTCCGATATCATCGATATTTTATACCATAGAACTAGATCAAGTGTTTTTTCTTTTCTTTTTTTATTTTTATTTTTTTCTTCAGGTAACCATCTTGGTCTCAAACACAAACATATGTATTCCGTAAGTTAGCTAATATAACATACATGCTTGTACAGATCCACATGCATCTGTCAGGCAAGAAAACAACAATCATTCAAAGTTGGTCGATTATGCCCAAATCGCCCCAAGAGGACCAAAAATAATATATTATTAATTACATTCTACATGTTTCGAGTTTGAGGTTATTATTTTTTAAAACTATAACAATTATGATTATATAGTCATTCGTTGAATTGATGACATGCCTAGTATGAGATCCATTATGATCTAACTTGATATAAAACATTCATTGTAGAGCTTCAGCTTCTCCTAAGTCAATACTTTTGTGTCACAAAACAACAATCAATGGTGCAATTTGGTTCAAACTGTGCATGTAAGTATGGTTTATACGATCATCATAGAAACACCTCTCATTTATAGCATGTCATTAATTTAATAGAGTATTAGACGTTTAAGCAGATAAAAAGGTATATGTTAATACAATTTTAAAATCTCAAAATCTAATGTGAAAATATAAAACATAATGACTCATTTTGAAAACACCTCAAATCTAAACGTGTAAACCAACAATATATTCAAATGTTTAATATAGTAAAATTGTAGTAAGATAGCAGCTATTTTGTATATACATATATATTGCACCACTTTGCTTGATATACCACCCTTTAAAGTCCGTTTGTGAACTGTATGTTTGTGTTTTTGTTCCCTACTTTAGGAACCTCCCTTCAAATCAGTCCCATCTAGAGGACTAGAATGTCCATGCCTACAGCTAGCTTCTCCACACCAACTTTCTTGGGATGAGGATCCCATCCGGATTCAAATGGTGGGAATCCTAGTGATCCTTATATTCTAACCGTTCATCGTATATCGTGTGGTTAAAAATTATTTAAATTTTATTATTTAAAATTAAATACAAATAGTAACTGATGAAAATTAACTGTACGATATACGATAAACGGTTAGAATATGAGGATCCCTAGGATCCTCACCATTTGAATCCGGATGGGATCCTCATCACTTTCTTGGCCACTAATTAATTAATTAGTAGAACTCCACCACTAATTGCATTAATAAATTCTTGCCATGGCATCTTTTATTTTTGTCACAAAATATTTTGTTAGATTAGATATGAGATTAGGAGCTAATGAGGTTCGAACTCACGCCGTAATGCAACATTTTCATCACTGTGGTAAAGAATCACTTGCAAATGGCATCCACTATTTATTAAACCCTAATTAGCAAGGACTATTCAGTTTAACTGAGAGGATCTAGATTCAAGTTGGTGATGAAATCTAGTTATGTTAGGCGGATACAATTGATCAATTTTTTTTTTTTTTTTTGGGAATTTTAATTAAAAGTCTGCGGTACTGTTCATTTTAACGAAAAATCATATTTTTACACTAAAAAGTCACCTGGTACTATTCACTTTACCCTTTATTTTGTTATTATGATTAAAACTCAAAGTTTTCAAACTCTTTTCGTTAGTTTTCCTTTTTTTTTTGGACGATGACCAATTTAATTGATTTAGAAATGAAGACAATGTTGAAAACGTGTTTGCCTTTCCATCACTACGAAAACGGCAACAAACGAGGACAATAATGAACAAATCAAAACTAAGACAATTATAAAAAGGAATCAGTTCCAAACACTCCTTAATTTAGGCGGGGCCGACGGCTAAATAATTGAACTTAACACATTCTCATTTTGTACCACAATTTAATGATATTGAAAACTTTTAGGCTAGGATTCTCTTAAATGAATTAGTAAAGTTATCATTTTGTGATTTAACTAAAATCTTGAACTCCCTCAACGTAAATATATCGTGGTATAAATAAACAAATAAATAACTCAACCCTAATCTCAACTTTACGATCATGTATACATGGCTGAACTCACATCATCCTATAAAAAGGTTATAAAATACTAAACAAAGTAAATGTTAGGAGTAATACTAACTTCACGAAAAGGTTATAATCTATATCAATTTCAAGTCCAAGTCCAAGTCCGAGACTGAGTCTGAGTCCAATAGTGTCTGCATGAACAATTAATGCAATCAACGTTTTAACCATGTACGTAAATATTCTCTTCATTGGTCACATTCGTGTTGACCTACACTAGCTACCATAAAACTTTTTTTTTTTTTTGGAAAAATTACCATAAAACTTGTTTGGACCAGAGTGTATAATCACTTTCGGACTTATTTCTACCAAAGATAGCTCGATCAAACATGGATTTCCAACCCAGCTACCTGATGCACATACCTGCATGGACTACAACACCCAAAATAATCAGCAATCTACACCCTAAAAATGTGTCATTCAGTTCAGGTCATGTTTGGGAGGAAGCTAGCTACTTAGCATGGGAGCCATGTCTGTTGTATCCAAGTGCACATCACAACAACACATGTCCATAAATGAGAGGTTGGAGGGAAGAGAAATCACATCAGATGAACAACTTATCGTTATGTTATTGAGTCGAATCGAGATACGACTAACATGAAACGAGTTGGATGTAATAACTTATATGAAATGAGTTGGACGCAAGCCTAAAAAGAGGCGAGATAAAAAAAAGGATTGCATGCAAGTTTCTCTATTTTTTTTGTAATGAGTCGTCATGTATCTTTACTTCGTCCATGTTTTGTTTATCTTATGTTTTTAGTATGAATTGTGATTCTCTCTTTAGGTATTGCGTTTTGCCATGCATAGTGGTCATGTTATCTTCTTTGAGCAATCTAGCTCTAGGGTTTGTTAATAGCAATTACGTACTCAGAAGTCTTAATCTATAAGAAATTAATGATATATCTAAAAAGTGTCACATACATGTCAAAGATCTATCTTAAGGTAAAGTGTCCGATTATATATTCTGATTAATAATGGAACCGTACGTGGTTAGTTTACTTGTATGACTAATTTTGCAGTTGAATAATTAAGCTAGAATATTGAGATTAATTTATCAATTGAGTGTGCAGAAAACTACTGAAACGGAGGAAGCTTGCAAAAATACTCCTACAACGAATGTACCCCCAAATTGTGGTTGAATACGACCCACTGATCAGAATCATTTCCTAACTCCTCATTAATATAACCCTGAGATTGCTAATTGGAAGATTCTCAATTATTTAATTAGTGATGTCAAGGGCTTTTAGCTTTGTGATTCGATTCTTTCAATTGGCATAATCCCCCTAGCTATATTTGACCAATTTACTCTTAAATTTATTTGTACACATGTCATTCTAACTTCAAATATTAAACTTTATAAGAGTTTTTTTTTAATAAATACAAGTGATATTGAGAGAGGAGAATTCAAAGACAGAACATTGGATACACGGATCACTACACTGAATCAGCTTAATAACAATTTTTTTTTAATATATAAAAAATCTAACTAGTCAGAAGTTCTTTGTCAAACTATTTGATCACTAAGTGATTTATTTCCAAGTCCCTAAGATCTCCAAATCGTGGTTAGGGAAATAAATAATCATAATAATCTCCAAATCAAGAACAACAAGAAGTAATTAGATGCAGATCTGTAGTCCAAACAATTCAACTTGAGGGTTAATCCAAACAATTCAACTTGAGGGTTAATCTTCTAACCAGAAGGGAACAAATAGGATGACAAGAAGACAATGATCGGTTGATGTCCAAGTTTGCACTAAATCTCTCCAAAAGAATTTCCCATGTCGGCAATTCTGGCGTATTAGGTCCAAATCCAGGGGCTATAATCCAAACACAAATTGTTAAAGTAAAGATTAACCAAATAATTGCCTTGCCACAAGTAAACCAAAGATTCTGCTAGTTACTTAATTAAAGATATTTAATTAATTAAACATTGCATCCCAACATAAATAATCTCAATTGGACAATTCTTACCCAATTTCTTTTGTCAATGCCAAATGCAAAAGACATGAGCACCAATTCACTTTTTTTCTGGATTTGGAGGTGAACCAAAACTTGGCCCAACCAAATTAACCCTCTCCACACAATTTTGCATGGAAAAAGAGATACATGCTTTCCATTCTAGTCCTTGTGTGCTTCCATGAAAATCGATCCTACTTTTTTTTTTTTTGGTCATCCTACATTAGAAGTTATTTTTGTACAAGTTGTTTACGATATAGTACACGAGGAGAAAAAAATTTCCTGTTACGTCACTTGTCGAGAAAGAAAGAGAGGGCGTACTAAATCTTAATACGTACGCTATTGGCCTACATTTTATGCACTAATACACAATCTTGTGGAATCCATCCACACATAATGGACCCTAAATCGTATGAATATCAAATGCATCACGACCGCGTATCTAATAACATATTTCTTAAACTAGCATGGACACAATAATAGAATCTTGTGTATTTCGATCCTCAAACATGATTAACGATCAAGATTATATAATTGACCCTCTCAGATTACGTCGAGAATATCTCCATTCTTGAAGTAAAAGTAGCAACCGATGTTAACATGAGAAAAAGATTAGTTTAAATCTAATCTGTTCATATTATGTCATAATCAGGATGCAAATATTGATTTAATCAGCCAAAAGCAGCACCAGAATACTGCAAGTTTGCAAGAACCCACTAAAACGCTAACTTGGTGGTGGAATGAGGAGGTACAAACAAAGGTGAAGGCTAAGAAGGAATGTTGTAAAGCCTTATACAAGGAGAGGACCGATGAAAATGGTGAAAGGTATAGAAAAGCGAAGCAAGAGGCGAAGAAAGCGGTCAGAGAAGCTAAGTTAGCGGCTTACGACGATATGTATAAACGACTAGATACCAAAGAAGGAGAGTTGGATATCTATAAACTAGCTAGAGCAAGGGAAAAGAAGACAAGGGACCTAAACCAAGTGAGGTGCATCAAGGATGAGGATGGAAAGGTTCTTGCTACAGAGAACGCGGTTAAAGACAGATGGAGAGGTTATTTTCATAATCTTTTCAATGAAGGACATGAAAGGAGTGCTTCTTTAGGGGAGTTGAGTAACTCAGAAGAGTGTAGAAACTACTCTTTTTATCGTCGAATCCGGAAGGAAGAAGTGGTTGTAGCTTTGAAGAAGATGAAGCATAGAAAAGCAATAGGCCCAGACGATATACCAATCGAAGTGTGGAAAGTTTTGGGAGAGACAGGTATAACATGGCTCACTGACCTTTTCAATAGGATTTTGAAAACGAAGAAGATGCCAAATGAGTGGCGAACGAGCACTTTGGTGCCTATCTACAAGAATAAGGGCGACGTACAAAATTGCATGAACTATAGGGGCATTAAGTTAATGAGTCATACAATGAAGCTCTGGGAGAGAGTCATTGAGCATAGATTGAGACAAGAGACACGGGTTTCGGACAACCAATTCGGGTTCATGCCAGGGCGCTCAACCATGGAGGCAATCTATCTCTTACGAAGATTGATGGAAAGATATAGAGATGGGAAAAAGGATTTACACATGGTCTTTATAGATTTGGAAAAAGCGTATGATAGGGTCCCAAGAGACATTCTTTGGAGGATCTTAGAGAAGAAAGGAGTACGAGTAGCATATATCCAAGCTATAAAGGATATGTATGAAGGAGCAAAGACTGCCGTAAGAACTCATGAAGGACAAACCGAAAGCTTTCCCATAACTGTAGGATTACATCAAGGCTCATCCTTAAGTCCTTACCTTTTTGCGTTGGTAATGGATGAGTTAACAGGACATATTCAAGATGATATTCCTTGGTGTATGCTTTTCGCAGACGATATAGTGTTGATAGATGAAACTCAGGAAGGGGTAAATGCAAAGCTTAACCTTTGGAGAGAAGTGTTGGAATCTAAAGGTCTTCGCCTAAGCCGATCAAAGACAGAATATATGGAGTGCAAGTTCAGTGCAGATGGAGGCCAAAATGAGTTAGGGGTGAGGATCGGAGATCAAGAAATACCAAAGAGCGACCGTTTTCGTTACCTAGGATCTATCTTGCAAAAGAACGGAGAATTAGATGGAGATCTCAACCATAGAATACAAGCTGGATGGATGAAGTGGAAGAGTGCATCTGGCGTGTTGTGTGACCGCCGTATGCCACTGAAGCTCAAGGGAAAATTTTATAGGACGGCAATAAGGCCAGCGATGCTGTATGGCACAGAATGCTGGGCGGTGAAGCATCAACACGTACACAAAATGGGTGTAGCGGAGATGAGGATGCTTCGTTGGATGTGTGGACACACGAGAAATGATAAGATTAGGAATGAGGATATCCGGGGTAAAGTAGGAGTAGCCGAAATTGAAGGAAAGATGAGAGAAAATCGGTTACGGTGGTTTAGACATGTGCAAAGAAGGCCTACTGACGCTCCGATTAGAAGATGCGACTATGGGACAGAGGTTCAGGGCCGAAGGGGTAGAGGAAGACCTAGGAAAACTTTGGAAGAGACTCTAAGAAAAGACTTAGAGTACTTGGATCTAACGAAGGACATGACACAGGACCGAGCACAATGGCGTTCTAAGATTCATATAGCCGATCCCACTCAGTGACTTGGATTTTCCAAGTCCCCAACCGAGAAGTTTTCCTCACTCGAAAAATTAAGGGAACACTACCCCAACCTACATGCTCCACTCAGAAAGCTTCAACATACAAGCTTCAACAAAAGAAAATTCAAAGAACTTAGCGAAGAAGGCTTTGGTGTATTTAACACAATACGTTGAAATGAAGGAAAACTTATTTATTGATATCCCCGATAAGCTACAAATATGTACATATACATGAGTCAAAATAAACAAACAAGATGGAGCCTTCACAAAGGTTGCTTAGGAGAAGTCTCAGCAGTCGGTAGAGCCCCAGAAAGAGAAGGCATCGGAGGGGGATCATTCGGAGCCTTAGTACTGGACAGAACCCTAGAAGGAGGAGGCATCAGAGGTTGATCATTTGGAGCTTCATTACGCGGTACAGCCCCAGAAGACGAAGGCAATAAATGCCTTTGGAACAAACCCACAAATCTTTGATGATCAAGTAAAACCTGACCATCAGTTTCCTTCATCTGGTCAAGCTTCCTCTTCATGTTTGTAGCATAGTCATGTGCGAGCTGGTGCAACTGTTTATTCTCATGCTTGAGCCCTCTAATCTCCTGTTTGAGACTCATCACTTCGGCCGCCAATGATTCAACTTGGCGGGTTCGAGCAAATAGGCGTTGGGCCATATTAGACACAGAACCTGCACACTGAACACTGAGAGCCAGTGAATCCTTAACAGCTAACTCATCAGACCGTTTGGAAAGTAGTCTGTTATCTTTGGGAGTGAGAAGGTTCCTGGCCACCACCGCAGCGGTCATATCATTCTTCATCACGAAATCCCCAACGGTAAGAGGACCAGTAGGGGAGACGAAGGATGAGCGCCATATGTTGTCTGGAGAAGGCGGGGCTGCCTCTTCAACAAGGTTCAAGTCAAAACGACGGTCGGAGGGGCCAGACATTTTCAAAGGTATTGAAGAGAGAAGAGGTCGGACAAATCAAGATCTTAGAAGTGCAAGAATGGAGCTTCTACTGGTGGAGATTCAAGTGTGCTTTGGAACTTAATGCCAGCCCCTATAAAAAGCTGCACTCGACGGAGCTTCAGACATCGAAGAGGCGCCTGCTCAGAAATCGAAGAGGCGTTTGCTTTCTCAAAAGCTGGGCTGCTTAGAGACCACGAGGGTTGATCTCATAAATCGAAGAGGTGTTTGCTTTCTCAAAAGTTGGGCTGCTCAAAGACCACGAAAGCCGATCTCAGAAATCGAAGAGGCGCTCGCTTCCTCAAAAGCTGGGCTCCTTAGAGACCACGAGGGCCGATCTCAGAAATCGAAGAGGCACCTACTTTTCCAGCCTTGTCAGCACCTGTCACACGCACACTCAGCTTTGCGGAAATTATGGGTATTCTGTCGAAGACTTCTGGGGAAGTAGAAAACACATGAATCTTACTGTCCAATCACCCACTTCCCACACGCAGCAATAGCTCATGGGTACCACAGATAACTTTGCCAAAGTTCTCTGCCAAAGTTGAGCACGTGAAGCTTGCAGCTCCCACTACATCGCTCTGACCAAGAAGGGTAAAAGAATAGCAAAGAAACAGCACTAACAAAGTTTAGACCCATAAATTTTGAAGGTCTAGCTACCATATTATTACCCACAAGGGTAAAGGAACAGTACCACTGTTGGATAATTGGAAAGTCCCTGTGTGTCAACCTCTGTGCCTCGTGGCAAGGTAGACTAGCAAACATGCCCAACCTTTACTCACATTCGAGAAAACACTCCCAATAAGATTGCTTGCTCCAAAATCGAAGAGGCACCGTCCTCCGAATCTCGAGAGCCAGACTCCCAACATGACTACTTTCTCAAAAATCGAAGAGAGGGTAAAGGAACAGTACCATTGTTGGATAATTGGAAAGTCCCTGTGTGTCAACCTCTGTGCTTCGTGGCAAGGTAGACTAGCAAACATGCCCAACCTTTACTCACATTCGAGAAAACACTCCCAACAAGATTGCTTGCTCCAAAATCGAAGAGGCACCGCCCTCCGAATCTCGAGAGCCAGACTCCCAACATGATTACTTTCTCAAAAATCGAAGAGACACTGCTCCCCGAATCTCGAGAGCCAGACCCCCAGCATGATTGTTTTCTCAAAAATCGAAGAGGCATCGTTCTCCGAATCAATCGAAGAGGCGCTCGCTTTCTCAAAAGCTGGGCTGCTCAGAGACCACGAGGGCCGATCTCAGAAATCGAAGAGGCACCTTCTTTTCTAGCCTTATCAGCACCTGTCACACGCACACTCAGCTTTGCGGAAATTATGGGCATTCTGTCGAAGACTTCTGGTGAAGTAGAAAGCACATGAATCTTACTGTTCAATCACCCACTTCCCACACGCAACAATAGCTCATGGGTACCACAGATAACTTTGTCAAAGTCTCTGCCAAAGTTGAGCACGTGAAGCTGGCAGCTCCCACTACATCGCTCTGACCAAGAAAGGTAAAAGAATAGCAAAGAAACAGCACTAACAAAGTTTAGACACATAAATTTTGAAGGTCTAGCTACCATATTATTACCCACAAGGGTAAAGGAACAGTACCACTGCTGGATAATTGGAAAGTCCCTGTGTGTCAACCTCCGTGCTTCGTGGCAAGGTAGACTAGCAAACATGCCCAACCTTTACTCACATCCGAGAAAACACTCCCAACAAGATTGCTTACTCCAAAATCGAAGAGGCACCGCCTTCCGAATCTCGAGAGCCAGACTCCCAACATGATTACTTTCTCAAAAATCGAAGAGACACTGCTCCCCGAATCTCGAGAGCCAGACCCCCACCATGATTGCTTTCTCAAAAATCGAAGAAGTATCGTTCTCCGAATCTCGAGAGCCAGATACCACATACCACTTTTTCAAAGTGCTCTGACAGAGTTAAAACATGTGAAGCTGGCAGCTCCCACTACCGTGCTATGACCAAGCAGGGTAAAGGAATAGCATTACTACTTGTTGTTAGGGAGACTCCTATATATGTCGACCTCCATCCCCAACGGACAGGCAGACCTGCAAAAATGCTCAACCCTTCCTCATATCTGAGAGGGCACTCCCAACGAAGCCTTTCGAAATATTCAGCTTTCTTTCCCCCCGATAATACCTCTGCAAACAAGCTATACTAGAGCAAGAATATCTCATATCATCAGGGTTAAAAGCAAGAGTATCCCATATCATGCTTTTTCCCTGTCTTTTCCTTTGGCCTTGTTTTTACCTGCAAGACAAGGAGAAAGAGAGCAATCAGTCAGCACTTGAAATCAAGCTCCCAGCCAGGAACTGACAGCCTGGAACCCCTTACCTGATTACTTACCTGGCATTGCTCTCGAGTACTCATCTTCAACATCTTATGTTGCCAGGGAAGATACCGCATCTGCTTGAGGAACAGATAGGGCAAGTGCGAAGGATACAAGGAAGCATGTGGAGACAAGCGTAACAGCACACGTGCCGATCCATCCATTACTCTGTCAAAAGCAAAAGTATCCCATATCAGCAGGGTCGAACGTACTCTAGATTTGATGGACTTGTTTTGACCCTCAAATTCTTCAGTCGGCCTTATACTCTGGAGGAAACCAGAAAACCCTCCAGCTCAGTTCAAGAATAAGCCTGTGGAAAGTTACTTCTTCAAAAGCAAAAGTATCCCATATCATCTCTTCTCATTTTTCTTCTCTTTATCCTTCATGCTGCTGCAAGATGGGGAGAAGGTGAACAATCAGCCGGAGCTCTGATTGCTTACCTTGTCTGTCACCTTTTTCAGCAAATCCCCTAGCTCGGCGACTTGGGGGACTCCTACTACATGGTTTGTATCGCGCTTGACCAAGCCTGAAACTACAAGTAAGCTTCAAGTGAAATTGATACATTACCTTGTGCATCTCCACCAGTTAAAGATACCACCCCTGGATTGAGGAAGAGTACTTCCAGAGAAGCTGCCACATCTACCTATGAGACAGATAAGGCAAGTCAAGATGATACCACACTCCGATACTTAGAAGTTTCGTGATTACGAGATCATTCTCCCACAATATTTCCTAATGTCATTTGTACTCTAATGTCATTTGTACTAAATCATTCACTTGTACTCACTAAAGGAGAGCTTGAACCTATGTACTTGTGTAAACCCTTCACAATTAATGAGAACTCTTCTATTCCGTGGACGTAGCCAATCTGGGTGAACCACGTACATCTTGTGTTTGCTTTCCTATCACTATCCATTTATATACTTATCCACACTAATGACCGGAGCAATTTAGCGAAGATCACAAAAAGCGACCGTTTTCGCTACCTATGATCTATCTTACAAGAGAACGGAGAATTAGATGGAGATCTCAACCATAGAATATGAGCTGGATGGATGAAGTGTAAGAGTGCATCCAGCATGTTGTGTGACCGTCGTAGGCCACTGAAGCTCAAGGGAAAATTTTATAAGACGGCAATAAGGCCAGCGATGTTGTATGACACAGAATGTTGGGCGGTGAAACATCAACACGTACACAAATTGGGTGTAGCAGAGATGAGGATGCTTCGTGGGATGTGTGGGCACACGAGAAAGGATAAGATTGAGAATGAGGATATCCGAGGTAAAGTAGGAGTAGCCGAAATTGAAGGAAAGATGAGAGAAAATCGGTTCCGGTGATTTGGACATGTGCAAAGAAGGCCGACTGACGCTCCGGTTCGAAGATGTGACTACGGGACAGAGGTTCAGGGCCGAAGGGGTAGAGGAAGACCTAGGAAAACTTTGGAAGAGACTCTAAGAAAAGGCTTAGAGTACTTGGATCTAACGGAGGACATGACACAAAACCGAGCGCAATGGCGTTCTAGGATTCATATAGCCGACCCCACTTAGTGGGAAAAGGCTTTGTTGTTGTTGTTGTTGTATGAAACGTTCATGTTTGATCACCAAACATGTATTAGTAAGTACAAAAAGCACACCTAACTGTTCAAAATTGTACAATCATTTGACAAAGCTTGTTTCCCAAGAACTCTAAAGGCTCCTTGAGTGTCTAGGATTAGATTGGAAGTCACGTTGAAGGAAGAAATTAAATTTGTTTGCCAAATTTGAAAGTAGAGGACGAATTAAAGAACCACAAAACGGTGAATATTTTTAATACCTAATGTCAATCTATAGTATCTAATACATATTGTCGGTATTTTTATTGGTCCTACAACTAATATTAGTCTTTCTCCATTTGTTGTGATTCACATCGAATTGGATAAAGAAGTGACAAATGAGATTCTTGGGAAAAAGCCCAGATTTCAATTACACAAAAGCAGGATATGGAAGGTTATCAGCTCACCTGCCCCAGCCTGCTAAGTCTAGCATGTTAAACTACTTGAAATATTAAAACGATGGAGTATGTCGCCAACTGTTGTATCTCGAAGTCGGACCAGGTGCTTTCAGATCATCTGCGATAGCTCCGCTGCCTCGACATCCGACATACTCCGAAGAAAGATGAGGTTTTGGTGAAAACTGAATAGCAGCATGTTGAGATTCTCAGAGAGGCATGGCGTGGCCTTTTCTTCCTGAACAAATTGACTTACACACCTGGTAGTTCTATTTGGCCTCAAGCCTCAACAGAGATATGCAAGGGTTGGGATGGTGGTGGCATTGCAGTGGTTGGTTTATGGTGGAATTCCATGGAGAATGTGATGCCAATGTTCGACTGAGGTTTGTTGAAAATCTAGCCATCCGGAGCTTTAAATAATAGAACTACTGGGATAAAGCATCGTAGGTAGTAGTTCGGTAATAGCAGCGAGATGTGTAACAAACGGAGCTCCTGGTGTATTCTACTGTATTGCAGTAACCTACTGTGCTTTCAAGTACAACGTATTACAGAATATCGATAATCATATCAGAGGAAATGAATTAAGCATGAATTCACATGGATGCTGTAGACTGAAGAAATAACAGATTAAAAGGAATAAGAAAGACCTAGCAGATCTTCTATCCTTTATGCTTAGGCTTTTGGGTTGGGTCGGTTCGCTGATACGATGTCTTTGTTCATCCACATCGGACGACCTGCAAAAATTTTGGTCATGTAACTAGTAGACCATATGTTCAGCGCTGTAAGGCAATCACTTCAAAGCCTGCATCACTGTACCTATAATAACATAGACAGCCACGAGAAGCACAACAATCTTATTAATCAACGGGGCTGCTCCTACTATTCCTTTTTCTTCAATCTTTTGAGACTCGAACAACTAAGCCTGTCGGTGTCTTGGAAGTTTTGAGATGGCCTGAGCCTATCAGATCACGGAGGTGAAATCTCATATCAAGCGGAGAAAATCGAAGAGCCTTCTTCTCTAAAGGGGCCATCATCATTTCTTTGTATCTCCTCCGGTTTAGAAGAGAGAGAACTTCCTTTCTTCCCTGAACAAAGAGAACACGTGATTCAAAATTTGGACAATTTTCCTGTTCAAACTTAAAAATTTGCAGGAAAATGCCAGATAAAACTCAATCTCCCTAAGTGTTGAATGGCCATGGTATTTCAAAATCTCAAAGCTAACATCCAATACTCAGGTGCCAAATGCTATGTCTCTAATCTAGCAGCCTAAGAGTTTACAAAGTTAACCTTATAGCAAGGGTGAAAACTTCCAGTCGGATAAAAACCTTAACTTTTACATGAGCTATAAATTGCAAAAGATGCATATATGTCTTCAGTGAATTTAATATACAAATATACAAAGTTAACCTTATATCAAGGGTGAAAACTTCCAGTTGGATAAATACCTTAACTTTTACATGAGGTACAAATTGCAAAAGATACATATATGTCTTCAGTGAATTTAATCTACAAATATAAGGTGAGAAATTGATTATATACCTGAGAGAGGCCTTTTAGTACTGAACCAATATTTGGAATTGCGAACCAGTAAACGTTTGGATCAATAAGTTGACGAGTCTAGAAGTAGATTCCATAGTTAGAAAGCTGGACATCATAAAAGATATTCAAAAGGAACCCAATAAATAGAACTAAGGGGAAGCATTCCCTGTAAAAGGAGCTGCATAATAAACTTTAAGAGGAAAGATGTAATCAAATCATGTTTAGTGTAAACTATTTCACTAGTTTCCGACTAAGCAGACAAGATTACCACAGAAAGTACCATAATCAACGAGGGAATTAAAACAGCTGCAACATAATATACTAATGAATAAGTAAAAGTTCACTTACAAGAAGGCCAGAATTGATCAAAAGGGAGATGTGTTCATCCTTCACCTTTCCTCCACGAGATAATAATGTACACTGTAGCAAACAATTTTTCAGTTGGATTGTAATTTATTGTATTGTATCTAAAGAGTGACTTGTTCAATCATTATCTTGTTTTAGCACATTATAGTGTGTTAAAAGAACCCTTCAACTCCGAGAAGTACATAGATACAGCACTATTTTAAGGGTAAAAAAAGCAATAAACAGAGATGAAAACAAATACAAGTTCCAGGTGGTTTGATATTCCAATCACTCACAAGATCTTGATGTCCAATACTGGGTTCAAGCTTGCAATCAATAACGTGTGATTTAAACCACTTAAAAACTTCAACAATATCTTCGTCCTTTTCTTCGAATCTTTTCACAACTTTTTCCATCTACATATATATACAGACAGAAGAAGTTCATCAACTTTTTCCATCTTACTAAGAAAATATATGATAAAATGCAATCATGCTTCTGAATAATCATCTAAAAACTCATGTAAACAAACCTGGCGAAAATAGTCATCCAAAAACATTATTGCATGATCGTCTTGTCCAGTATTTAATTTAAAAACCCGTAGCACTTTCTCTCTTTTTAGAGTCTGCACAAGAAAATAAAAGTAACCAAGATTAGTCATAAGAAACTCCTGAACGCCGGAGGTGCCAACTATCTTAAAGCGACATTGTTCCAAGCACCTAGAATCAAATTCTACCATCGCTGAAGATAAAAAAAAAGGTGTCCACTTTAAACTTGGGAATCACATGTTCTCCATAAAAAATACAAATATATGACAAATTTTAGAATAACTTCCATATGTCCCGATCAATAACTAAGACCACTGATTCAATTCATGAGCAAAAGGGGTTCACAGCAACATAATTAACTCTTGTCAGAAAAAACAGATTAAATATGTATTCAAACACATTTCCAGTTATCTTCTTTCAAGTTCTCACAGACCTCTAGATCCCGGTCCACTTGTGTTCGATCCTCCACACTGCTATACAGCTGTGACCGCAAAATGAAAGGCTGAACCGTTACCTGAACAAAAGGCATGAATCAAACTAACCGTATTCAGAAAACAAAAATTAAATTACCCCCAACGAATATAACTGACTAACCACTACTGTGAACAGTATCAAACACTAGGGGAACAAGAAGAACAACAACAAATTCACAACTATTCAATCAACTCAGCAGCTTGTGAACTCTGAAACTTGAAAAAATAATCATATCAAAATCGAAAATTTACAATCCTAACCTTTTCGTTGTTCGGAAACTGAGCTCGCATTATCCGAAGCGCCACCAACGTGTCGCTGAATGTAAGATTTTCCTCTGCATTTCCCCAAAAATTAAAATTTCTGATTAATATTAACTACCCATATGCAAGAGAACATTTCCCAGATATTCAAATACCGGAAAATCATCAATTAAAAGTGTAAATTATATAAATTTTCATTCCTTTTAGTGAAATCAGTGAGAATATACCTAGTGATAGAATCTGATCGAAGTCGCCGGTTGCGGCTTCAGCGTCTGTCTCTCGCGGGCGTTTTTTACCTTTCAAAGAATCTGAAATAGTCGCCATCTTTTTGCTTATGGGTAGGATTTGAGATTCGATTTGGGGACTTAGGGGAAAATTAGAAAAAAACCCTAAATCGAATTTGTCTAATTTTGGGGGTTTGCGTAAAGTCTGAAGCTTTTTGGCGTGCTTGCTTATGTTATGTCCGTTGGAAGAAGGTTCGTAAGGTTTGGTTTTTTCTTTTTTTTTTGACCGTTTTAACCGCGCTCCATATGACAAACCGTTTTTTTTTCTTTTTCAAGTCGTAAGATATTTATTGAATAGGGAAGAAAACTAACAAAGAGGGGCGGGGCCTCGATAAAAATTTTACCAGAGATTTTAACCCGGTTGAACGAAAAAAAAGTATCATGTACCTAATAACTTAACGGTTAATATTATTCTTTAATAAAAAATATAAAATTACATCAGGAAAGTCTTCGAACTAAGATACGGGTGAGCTAAAGTTAGGCCTAATCTAGATAGGCGATGAGCCACTTTATTGGCATCCGTTGGGACGAAAGTAGTCCAACATTTTGTAGAATGCTCCGTGTAGGTGTCCAAAAGGACCATTATTGGGCGTGACCTTGAGTAGGATTGCCGAAACAACCATAAGGGCATCCCCCTCCATCTCCACATCTGCAGCGGGCCATTGTTGCAGAAACAAAGCTGCTTCACGAGCAGCAGTCACCTCGGCCAGTAACGGCGTAGTGATGCCATCGAACTTAAATGCAGAAGCTGCCAAGAATTCCCTTCCGCATTCCTAACCGCCATCCCAACGCCTCCCACAGCCCCCATTTCATCCCAAGCACCACCGAAATTACATTTAATCCAACCTTCCTCAGGCCACTTCCATCTCTGAACTTCGGCTGGGATAGACATAGACTTAGGCTTTACCTCATTCCATTTCTTATATTCAAGCAGCCATGCTTGAGCTTGAAGTTGAATTTCCGCCGGTGGTAAAGCCGCTCCCTTCCATAAAAATTCATTCCGATCGAGCCTTCCAAATATGCCGCATCAGAACTAAAACCAAATCAAAGCTCTCCCTTGATACCGACTTCACCAAATGTGACAACCACCAGATGAATACCCAAGGGACTCAAAAACCAGATGGCTGCTGATCGAGTACACAACACCAGAGCATGCCCCTTGCCTTCTGGTATGTGATTTTTTGTCTCTCTGTCTTGCATGTGGGTTTCTTGTTTTAGATGTGGATTTCCCATCCCTTTTCAACAATTTTCTCACCTCTTTTTCCCCAGAAACAAACACCAAGTTAGTGATCAATAAAACAAGACTACTGGGACATCTTGCTTTTCGCAGTAAGCAACTTTCTTCATTATCTCTTCTTTTTTTTCTTCATGGAAGTAAAGTTTTCTTCTTCTGTTTTTGTTTTCATGATTAGAAAGAAAGAAATTGAAATTGTTCAGATTGGGAAATTTATCAAATTAATTTGGTGCATTAACAGTTAATTAATTTGTGAAATTGGAAAGATGTTGGTTGTTGCATGTCAAATTTTAGATTATGCAGAATTACAAGGTGGAAAAGTAAGTGAATTTTCTTTTGCTTATGATCTATATGCGCAGGTCTCCAGGATGAAGCCTTTCTTTGGTTTCCGAGTGTTGGAAATTTGAGTAGTTTGAGTAGAAATTTCCTTGTCCCACATTGGCCATTCCCAAATTCACTTACTACAAGAACGAGTAACGAAGTAAATTTCCTTGTCCCACAACACCGAGAACAGCATAACAGACTTCACTACAAGAACGAGTAACGAAGTAAGCACTTTTAGTTATGACTAACCGTTAAATTGACCATAATCGAAATGTCGTTTTTTATTTTATTTTTATAAACGATAGCGTAAGCGTAACTAGGTTAAATAATTAACTATTAAGAGGAGGAGGATCGGAGAAGATTGAACCCAACTATGATGAATAGACCTAATTTATCATAGCATTTATGTTAAGCACATCGATTTAGAGAGAGAAAGTCGAAACATTGAATTTTTTATGAAAGATAACTTTCCACTTCATTCCGTCGTGTTTACGTACCAAACGCTGCCTAATAGTTAAGGGTATTAAGGTAAAGTTGCGGTGAATTCTAATTTCATAATCATGTCATACATGAAAATGTCAATTGATAATCCTACCACTTAAGCTTGATGGTAAATTACCTACCAACTTTAGTTTCTTGGTAAATTACCAAACCCACTTCATTTTAATGAAATCTATACACGATACGAGAAAAGTTTTCATGATAAATGATATATTGTTCGATTAGGAATTTGAGAAGGTGCTTATAGTATATTAATTTTTTTAGTCGAGTGATAAAATTTCTGAATTAGATAGTTGTTTTGATAAAAAGAATCGGTGGACATGGAATATGCACAAGATTACATGTGCATAATTGTTTTTTGCCTCTGTAATAAAACGTCATTCATAATTTCAATACAAATTATTAAAGAGACTCTCTTTATAAACTATATTTATAATACATAATTGTAATATCACGTAATTTACAAAATATAATATAAAAATATAATGTCGGTGACATTTTCTGATAAATAAACATGAAATGGATGAAAGTCTCGATTTACGCCATCAATCAACTTCTCAATTAAGAGTATTGCCACTTGAGTCTTGACACACCGTTTTCCAATCCCTCTTGCCAGCCACCAATGATTTGTCAAAGAGAAAGCAAAAAAGCAAGGGCTTTCACTTTCATGCGCCAAACCATTCCATGTGAAGTGTTTTATTTTTTTCAAACGAACTACATCATCTATACAAATGAAAGATGGTGGACTTAGCCTCATAATGAGCTAATAATAATGAGTTGAATATCAGAGTGCGTTACAAACAAAACTATAAAATAGAATATTATTAAATAAACGAGAATGCCAAAACGGCTACAAAACTCTAATATGCTACATTTTGAACGACTTAATATTTCTAAATAACAAAGTTCTCTATTTATAATAAACTAACATTAGTCCCTAATAAGCAAAGAAACGAAAACCTAATTCTAATGGGCTAAACCCAAATCCAAACACTAAATAAATAAATATTTTCCAACACCTCCCGTCAAACTCATGGCGGTACACGTCATGAGTTTGCCAACAAGTAGATGCGGATGCAAGCTTCGTTAGGCGAACACAACAAGTCAAGCTGACAAGTTCCATTAGGCGGACACAACAAAGTAAGTTTCGTTAGACAGACACGACAAGACAAGTTTCATTAGACGGATAGGCAAGCAGGCAATCAAGCGAGCAAACAAACAATCCAAGCAAACAAGCAAGCAAGTAGATTCCGGTTGAAGATCCAATTAAAAACCAAGTACACAACGCCACTTGAATGGTCATCAGTCCAAGTGATCGTCGTGGTGGTGGGCAACCAGGAGATTTCCAAGCTCAACAATAACCATTCTTACATCAACCGTGTGGGCCAAAACAAACAGCCAACTTTTCCTTTTTTTTTTGTTTTTTTTTTTCCTTCTCTTCTTTAGCTCTTTTATTTATTTATTTTAACTTTTCCCGTGTGTGGGCCAAAATCTCAACCAATTTCCAATTTTTTCTTTTGGCGATGACATTCTGCGGTAGAGTACAAGGCAAGGACGAACTCAATCCGAGTTTGGTGTTCTCGGGTCGAGCAACAACGACGGTGTGGGGCAGATACGGTGCAGGGGCGGACGCTGATGCATAGGTTCAAGGCAGCAGCAGTTCGAAACCATGGGATCACACAGCAGTAAACAACGGATTAAGGCTCCGATGGCTTGGTGCAATAATGAGTTCAATTTTTGTGTTTTTTTTTTCAACGACAAAACCCTAATCTAGGTACAAAGATAAAACAAATTACAACTGAACTGATATCCGTCGACTGAAAAATAAATTGATACCACCAAGAACAGATCAATCCCGACGGATCGAATCTGCTCTGATACCAAGTTGATTATTAGAGTGCACTACGAACAAAACTACAAAATATAATATTATTAAATAAACGAGAATGCCGAAACGACTATTAAACTCCAAGAGGCTACATTGTGAATGACTTAAAATTTCTGAATAACAAAGTTCTCTATTTATAATAAACTAACCTTAGTTCTTAATAAGCAAGGAAACGAAAACCTAATTCTAATGGGCTAAACCCATATCTAAACACTAAATAAATAACTATTTTCCAACATAATGTGGTTTAAATTGGAAAGAGATCCAAAGTCTCGGGATCCGAGTAATTAAAATTTAATCAAACGGTTACAAACATGGGTTCACTTTAAAAATTATAATAATTTTAGCCGTTAGATCAAATTTCAATTGTTCGGATCTTCGAACTTGGTGAATTAGGAAGAAATGATCTAAAGATGACAATTTTTGTTTAAATTCGTCTTTTGATGAGAATCAAACTTAAAAGGAAGAGGATCCTCTCCTGAGTTCAGGATGGGGATCCTCCTGATCACAAAATTTGGATCGTTCAAATTTAATCCAACAGTTGTAATTATTATAACGTTTAGAGGACCCTATTATTTAGAGTCATTTGATTAAATTTGAACGGTCTGGATTTCGTAGTCAGGAGGATCCCCATCCTGAGTTTACGAGATGATCCTCTTCCAACTTAAAATTGTAATAAGTGAAGTACAGACTGTACAGTACCACACGGACTATATCGTAATGTGACGTGTTGATGCCGCGTATTCAGGCGGTCCCGTCCATACAAACGACAACGTCGTTCTGTCGTGTGTGTTCACCCTCACCCCACCGTCTCTCTTCTCTCACTCTCTCTCCCATTTCTGTAGTCTGTGGATCTCCCTCTTTGTTTATTATTCGAATAGATCTCTCTCTCTCTCTCTCTCTCTCTTACACAGAGTCAAATTCTCAAATCCCATATCGTTGTTCAATATTCTTTTGTTTCCCCATTTATGCTTCCCACTCATCGTTTATAAGAAGGACCACATCTCTTTCCCTCTCTCTCTCTCAAACTCTCTCCTGCTCCTTTGGGAAAAATCCATTGCAACCAGGTACGTCCTCTGCTCAATCCTCATCGAAAAACGAGCCCACATCTATCGGTTCCGATCCGTCCCCACTCTCCAATCGCACTCACTCTCTCTGTTCCTCACTGCCCATATGCAATTTTTGAGTCTTCATCCAAAAAGATCTGATTTTTTTGCTGTTTTTCTATGAATTTTCATCTGGGCAATTTCAAATCGGCACTTTCCAGCTCTGGGAATTAACACTGCCGACGATTTTTTAGATTTCACGAGCTGGGTCGTATCAATCTCTGTCAATTCTTGTTGTTGAAGTTGAAGGTCTCTCATTTATTATATATACATGTCAACTGTCGACTGTCGGTGCTTTTGCGTCTGTTAATCTTGCATCTTTTTTGTGTGTTTCTCGCTGCCGATTTTACCCTCCTTCCTCTTCACTCTCACGCTTTTTATTGGTGCTATTCGATTTTATATGCCATTTATTTCAGACATTTAATCCGTATAGAGAAATCAGATAGTGGTACTTTTTTTCCAGATTTGTTCCTCTTTGAAGGAACTGGGTCAGATTTGAATTCGTTTTTTATTGCTGGGATTGAATTTTTGTTGTTTTTGTACTTGTTTCACTTGCTTTGGTTTGGTTTATGAGTTTCTTACACTAGCTTTTAGCTGTTAGTTTCTGGTTTTCCTTTTCTATTTTAATTAATGGCATTAAAGTATATATCTTAAATCCCCAGTTAATAACTTTTCCTTTTTCGTATAATATTGACTGGATTAGGATTTCTTTGTTGTGAATCTTGCGATTATACTAAATCGAGTTATAAGGTTGCTTCCTTCTTAGAAGGGAAATAAAGTAGAGCCGAATAGATATTTCATTTGGTTTACTTGAAGTGATGAGTTGAATGGTCTTAATTTTATATGTTAATTTTCGATGTTTGAATTCGTAGTATCGCGGATCATTTTCTTTACTTACTGCCATTGTATCTGTATTCTATGGAACTAACTAGTTTAATCGTGTTTTGGTGATTGAAGCTGTTTCTGAAGTGGGACATCCGCCGATCGTCCTTCTGGAGTGAAACTGGAGCTTTATTTTGAACTCTGCATGTTGAAGTCGAAGTAGAAGGGTAATTGCTGTGTTGGTTTGTGAAAAATGTCACGGGGAAGGGCTGATGGGATCCCAAAGAAACGTTTGGTCACCTCAGTTCTTGTTTTGGTGATCATTTGTGGTCTCCTATACTTGTATTCTAAGAAAAATGGTTCCTCTGGTCTCGAGTATGGCAGTAAGATAAGAAAATTCGGTTCTACTTACTTGGGTGCGGATGAAGATGTTGACGAGTCACCTCCCAAACTTGGTGAAGATGAAGAGGATGGTGTTATATTGAAGAGCATACCGGTGAGTTGCCTTGGCTAACATTTACTATGTCGTTTCACTTCATAGTATACTTATGAGTAATTCATATGGGTTATATTTTTAAGGCTAATATAAGTATTTTTCAATGATGAAGGTTTGTGATGATAGACATTCAGAACTGATTCCTTGCTTAGACAGAAACCTTATTTATGAAACAAGGTTGAAGTTGGATCTGTCTGTGATGGAGCATTACGAGAGACACTGCCCAGTGCCTGAAAGGCGATATAACTGTTTGATTCCACCCCCTCCTGGATATAAGGTGAGATCCTGCTTAAGTCTTTACATCAAATGGAATTGAGCGAGCAAGCTTTGTACTAGAACTTTCTCTTGAATTATAGTATGAAGTTTTCTGCTGTTTTTATGCAATAGATCCCAATCAAGTGGCCTAAAAGCCGAGACGAGGTATGGAAAGCAAATATACCTCATACGCACCTTGCAACTGAGAAGTCTGACCAAAAGTGGATGGTTGTCAAAGGTGAAAAGATTGGATTTCCTGGAGGAGGTACTCACTTCCATTATGGAGCTGACAAGTACATCGCATCAATGGCTAATGTAAGTCAGTGGCCCTTCACAGTGGAGGCAAAAATAATTAGTTGGTAGAAAGCTAGTAAATATGGTGTTTTTTTGTCTTTTCTTTTTTTTTTTCATGATTAAAGCACTGACTTTTCTTGGTTTGGATTGGCAGATGCTCAACTTTCCTAACAACATTTTAAATAATGGAGGAAGTCTCCGAACGGTCCTTGATGTTGGTTGTGGTGTTGCTAGTTTTGGAGGATACCTGCTTTCTTCTGATATTATCGCAATGTCTTTGGCACCTAATGATGTTCATCAAAACCAGATCCAGTTTGCATTGGAGAGAGGAATTCCTGCGTATCTTGGTGTTTTGGGGACCAAGAGACTCCCTTACCCAAGTAGATCTTTTGAACTGGCACATTGTTCTCGCTGTAGGATTGATTGGCTTCAAAGGGATGGGATACTTCTCCTTGAGTTGGATAGGGTACTTAGACCAGGAGGTTATTTTGCCTACTCATCTCCTGAAGCGTACGCACAGGATGAAGAGGATCTTAAAATTTGGAAAGCGATGAGTGCCCTTGTGGAACGGATGTGCTGGAAAATAGCTTCCAAAAGGAACCAAACTGTTATTTGGGTCAAGCCGCTGACGAATGATTGTTACATGGAAAGACCCCCTGGTACTCAACCACCCCTCTGCAGGTCTGATGATGATCCAGATGCTGTCTATAATGTGAAAATGGAGGCTTGTATCACACCATACTCTGAGCGTGAGTACTATTTCCTTCATTTTCTAAATAATTTTTATACTTTGTGCTTTGGTAGTCGCCTTGAGCACCTTGAGCAATCTCAACGTAACATGCCAGAACCCTTTTTTAAGTTGATCACATTGTTGATTTAAGTTAATTTAATTTTGAGAATTATTAATCTAGAAAATGGACGCACCTGGAAATATTGATTGCTTTGCGGTATCTAAATAGCATTGAGAGTTGAAAAAAGCACTCATATTTGTTGGTCCATTATTTTCAGAAAACCATAGAGCAAGAGGAAGTGGTTTAGCTCCTTGGCCTGCTCGATTGACTACACCTCCTCCTCGTCTTGGTGATTTTGGCTACTCCAGTGATATATTTGAGAAGGACATGGTAATTCTTAAAACAGACTGCATTTTTTTTCCCCTTCTCTGCCGGGGTAATATTCGCTATTTAAGATCACAAACATACAAATACTTGGTGTATGACAGTATTAATGTGGTGCAGGAAGTTTGGCAACAAAGAGTTGAAAATTACTGGAATCTTTTGAGCCCAAAGATTAGTTCCGACACAATAAGGAATGTGATGGACATGAAGGCAAACCTGGGTTCATTTGCAGGGGCTTTGAAGAACAAAGATGTTTGGGTTATGAATGTGGTGCCAGAAGATGGACCTAACACACTTAAAATAATATACGACAGAGGACTGATAGGCTCAGTACACAACTGGTACGTTGAACAATCTTTATGAGTTAATTGCTTTTTTGTGTTTTTTTGAGAATCAATCCCCATATGATTGGGACAAACGGAGAGATGACGCTGAGGATGGGGGCTCACTGCCGGTTAGGCAAACTAACCAACGTAAGAGTTCAATTAGAAACTTGTAGAACCT
This sequence comes from Malus sylvestris, assembly GCF_916048215.2. Lineage (NCBI taxonomy): Eukaryota > Viridiplantae > Streptophyta > Magnoliopsida > Rosales > Rosaceae > Malus > Malus sylvestris. Next base: position 31,878,664 of record NC_062264.1, on the reverse strand, counting down.
TGAACGGTTGATGGTCGTCGGTGTTTAGAATGAGAAATTCCCACCTATATAGTTATGCTGCCAAATATAGATTTTCTATTACTCTTAAAATATTTCTAGGCAAGATCTCAGGCTTACTTTCAATATCGGGAACGAGCGAACCTTTTGTTGTATTGCATTAGGCGTAAGTTCATGATGTAAAAACATGATATCAACCTTCTTTGCTATTGTAACATTGCATCAAATACTGATATTTGTTTGGTGCAACTTGTGACAGGTGTGAAGCCTACTCAACCTACCCACGAACTTACGATCTACTTCACGCTTGGACTGTCTTCTCCGATATTGAAAGGAAAGAATGCAGCGGCGTTGATTTGTTGATTGAGATGGATCGCATCCTGAGGCCCAAAGGTTTCATCATTGTGCGCGATAAGCGGAAGGTGGTGGAGTTCATAAACAAATACATGAAGGCGTTGCACTGGGAAGCAGTGGCAACCGCTGATGCGGAGGGAGGCTCCGAGCTAGATGATGATGTGGTGTTTATCATCCAGAAAAAGATTTGGCGTACGAGCGAGAGCTTTAGAAATGTAGAATAGCGCGATATGATCCCGGCATCTCACAGGGGCTGAAGGTGGTGCTGGGTTTATTTATAATTTTGTTGCATTTGGTCATGTTGCATTTTTCTTCTCAGGTTTTCCAATTTTCTTTGTCCCTCTAATTGATCAGAACAGATCCTACATTCTATTTATAATTCATTGGGAAATTGTAAGATAGTCACTTTCTGCTATTGATTGGAGAAAGGTGGAGGCACATTCCATCTGCCCATGAGAGGATTGCATCTGTAATCTTTAGCAGTACATGTGAAAACTAAAACGAAAAAGTATACGTGTGTTTTTTCCTATGCATTCGAGTTCAAAATTCCGTCATGCAGTTCAAATTAGTTTAAAATAGAATATCGTTTGTATAAAATGATCAGAACCAGAGAGCCGAATCATCTTTGATCCTGCCGAATAACATTTCAGAGGCATGGAAAAGCCAGAGTGAGAAGGAATGAGGCAGATTGTCTGCCCTCCTGTTTTGGTGCCCTTCTCATCCCCTTATATTTGTGCAGTCACGAATAAGTCACGTCAACATTTTATATTAATTTTTTAATAGAGATAATAAGACAAAAAACAATAAAAATATAAAATGATTCATAAAATGTTGATATAGCTTAACCGTAATCACACAAATAAAAAGGGATGGGAAGGACACCATAACAGGAAGGTAGACAATCTACCTCCGAGAAGGAAAGGCACCTTGTTTTTTTTCAAACACACGATTTTTAGGTCCTTTTCAAGATTTACAAATATAGCTCATTCATGCCTTGCTCAAGAACCCTAGAGGAAATGCTCGAACGCCCCTCAAGTGGTTTAAATTCGACTGCGAGTCGCGAAAGAGTAAAGACGTAAACTGAAGCAGTTCCTTGCAAAGTTATGTACCCTTGATATGTCAAAGTTATACTAATGATGTGGAAGATGAAGCCCGTCCCGTAGGTACAACTTTCTTTTTCAATAGTATGATTTACGGGTAAATAAAATTCTTAAGTTAAGAGGCAAGGTATAACATAACAAAAGAGTCCTACAAAATTTGTTCTGAATAGTCCCACCCTCTGTTCTCTAAACGAAAGTTTCCACATCCTTTCGATATCTCTTTCAAGGCCGAAAATTCTTTTGATCCTTCCAAAAGGGAGATTGCTTGATCTCCATTTCAAGCAGATTTCAACTTGGATGATGTAGAGGCCAGGTGGGAAAGAATCCGGTGTCCAACGAACAGCAAGAAAACTCCCAACAATCCAAGCGTTTTGAGAGTCGTAAATAGATCCAACTGTACATGGAACAAACAAGTAAGCAGAGAATCCTTTGAAAAGCTTAATCCATGTTCAAGGAAACAAAAATGACGTTTACTAGTATGCCTAAACTTAACCAAGAACTTTGCATGGCTACCTGAGAAACTGCATTGAAAAGCCAAAATCGTGTTCAATTAGCGTGCACTATGTTATGAACAAAATATGGAATCTTTGAAATCGAACCGTGAAAACTCGTCACTACTATATAGGTTAGTGTTATTTTTTCGGTTCCATAACAGGTCACCCTATAATGCTTAAAAATGAGGTTGTCCGGATCATTGGGGATATGAAGCAGATGGGAACCTTCCTGACTGAAAGTGTAAGGAAACACAAATGAATGGCATACCTTCAACCAGAAAAGCACATAGAGCAAAAGAACTGCAGCAATGCCAACATGGAATAGGATACCGAAGGTGGCGGGTACTGCTGAAGTAGGGAAGTTCTTCAGATTCACCCCCAAGCGTAAAAGCTGTTTCAGACAAAGCACGGTTAATTAAAAATACAAAATGGGTAAGAACTTAAGAATGTTGACAGCCACCATCTCTTTTGGCCTTTTTGCACTCTAGAGAATGTCAGTTTATAAACACGTCACCTCAAACCGACTTGGACTTTCCAAGGGAGGGATACGAGCATAAACTGTAACTAATTTTCTGAGCCAAATGACAACAGATTAAGGATTCGCTTAACAAAGACTCACCCCAATCAAAAATCCAATCAATGGCAAAAGCACAAGGCCCAAGAAAACGAGAGATAGCTCCTGAGAAGGACGCTTTTCTGGAACCCTAAAGATATGGGCTATCTCAGCTTTGGGACCAAACTTTGAGTAAGGATCAACAGCCGGAGAAGGAGGGCGGGAGGCTTTCTCAGGTGCTTCTGGTAGATCCAAATCAATCTGGCCAATAGCCCGTAAGAAAGAGTTTTCCTGTAAAGGAAAAAAGTTTGCTTAGCCAATCGGAGAATAAAAACCAGAAACAATTTTAAAAACTTGAGGAAAGCTCATGCCTACCATTACAGCATCGCCAACAGTTAATTGAATGTCATAACTACCAGACAGATAGTAAAACTTCTCAACCAATCCGAGAAAATCCTGTAACAAGATACCAAAACCAATCAAAACAAAAAATTAAAGACCTCTCCATGTGGTAAAATCCATGACCTAGGATGGTGAAAACTGCACCTTTATATTATTCATGTGTTCAGACAGTAATCATGGGTTTATCACAGTATCACCTAAATAGATAAATTAAAAAAGAAAACTCTAAAGATCTCGTTTTCCGAAAGAGCGTTGAATGGCTCCACATAGAGTGTTTGCAAAAATCAGAACATACATGCATAGTGCATCTATGCAGAAAAAAAAAAAAAAAAAAAAAAAAAGAAGCCATAAAGTAAGTTTGAGGATGAAATCAAAGAAACTTTACCAGTATCTTCTCAAACCTTTGGCCAGAGCTTCCTACCACAAAGATATGTTCAACCTTGGTCTCATGCGTCAATTTAAGAAATACCTGCGGCCCATCAAACACCTAAGAGAACTGAATAGAGAGCATTTACGCAAGAATAGACACAGAAAATTACAAACCTGATGAGGCTTAAAAGCATGCCCAGAAGGAGTGGTCAATTGAAAGGATAAACGCAGCTTTTGGAGGTGGTTTGCTGATAGCAAGATGGTATTTTCTCCAGCAAAATCTAGTCTGGTAAATTGGCAACATATAAGTAACTCAGATGTTTCAGAAAATTTCAGAAAAGAATAAGCATGGCCTTGGCCATGTACAATTATAAGAAAAAATTATAAATAATAACAAAAAGCCAAATTGGCTACGTGATTACAAGCATCCAACTTGCAAATGAAAATTCAGAAGAACAAATGATATAAGCAGAAAACATAAACCAAATAGAATTTGAGTACGTACTTTTTCTGGGTTTCTATGCTCCCAATATCACTATCAAGTACTGCAATCTCTGCATTTTCAATTTTGATAACTCCTGTGATAAATATCTGTACTTCAGTAGAACCTCCAGTTGCATAAACTTTTTCATCTTCAGAATCACTATCTTCAGAATCATGCAGAACCACCTACAAACATTTGGAAAACTCAGAACAAATTGAGACCAAATGGAAGTTTGTCCAAAAGAACTAACCAAAAAGAGAAAGGTACCTCAAAGACAAATGTGTAAGTTCCAACATCGACACTTTCTGGCAAAACGTCCAAGAAATGGGACCCACTTTCTTTGTCAAACTTGAGTTCCTGAGTCACACACATGATAAAGCAGTGAACCAAAGGCCATTCATGCAATAAAATTGTGGGAAGAGGATATCCAAAACTAATCTTGTGATAGGAAGGATGTCTAAGACTAAAGAATTGCGCATAAACTAGATACACCAAGAAAAGAACCGAAAAAAAAAAGTTATTACTTACCTGGCTTGCAATTTTGGAAGCAGCTTTTGAACCAGAACTGAATGCTTTCACCAACTTAACTGTCAGAGGTGGTGCACTTGAACCAAGCACGGTATTCACTTTCACCTGATTAAAATTTGCAGTGCAAAGAACACACGAATAAACCAAAGTATATTATTTGACATAAACAACATTACTTGTAACTATATCTTTTCCTCAGTAAAAAATCAATCCACAGCAGGCTGATTTAACATTGATTCTGTGCAGGTCAATTAAAAGCAATAAACGAATATGAGCATAACTTAGTACAGGACCTTATGTTTGAAAAAGAGAACAAAAAAGTCAGCTTGAGGGGAAAGGTAAGCAGTGAAGATTTCACAAGACAATACATAAATACTAGATATATAGACATTTATATGTATATCAAAGAAAAGGTATCCCTTTTGGTAGTAACCTAGGAGATAGAAGCAGAACACAGTCGTGCATATATAGTACCCCACAGCAATCAGTTTCAAAGAAGAAATGTTGTGTTGATAAATTGACAAACCTGGAGCTGATCTTTCTTGGTCAATGAAAGCACTGTAGCTGGTAGTGATAATATCAGTGGGATAGAAACCCTGCACCAGAAAAGAGTGAAATAAAACACAAATTAGGGCACAAAAAAGAAAATTCAACAATAAACATTGCATTGCACGGTTACAAATGCAAAATAATTGGACATTCAATTCAATAAAATAAAAAGGTTTAGCACTTGCTTATTGCTTTCCAAAGAAGCTAATGAATCTATTTGGTTGAAGAAGTCATTAGCATTGCCAGGAATGCCTACTCCAAGGAAGAATTTTGCCAGACCCAATATCTTGTCCCCTGGAACCTGCAAACTCTAAGCTAAAGCATTAGTATGCAAATAATACCAACCCCATTGTTCTCCAAAAAGAAACTGCATTGCAATGGGAGAGCAGGAAAGAAAGCGCCATTGAGTATGCTTCCAATCACCTTTATGTTTCCAGATGTCACAGTTGCAAATGCTGCCAATCCTCGAACAACTGATGCAGTAGTTGAAAGAGGACTCTGATGCCCACGCAGATCAACAACTTTTTCATCAAAGTAAATGGTCCCGTCATCTACAAAACATAGGTATATGATTTCACATAAATAACAGATATACCTGAAAATTAAATGAAAAAACCAAACTGAAAGCAGGATCGGAAGAAAACGTGTTTTAATCATGGGAAAGATTGTGTTGTGCAATCAAATTTCAATGTCAAACGGTGTTTCATGAAAATGAAACAAACAGCCTGTGCATACACATCAAAATGCAGGCAGGATAACAAGACCATCTCTATCATGCCAAACTTGCTTGGGTACCACTAAAATAACAGATATAAAGTACCATGATACCACCTGGACAAAAGATACAATTAAAGGCACAATGACCCAAATTACCACCTAACATCACAAAAGTTTTTGCACCAAACTCCTAGTAAAATGTGATTACTATATATTATGAAAATACAGAAACTACATACAACCAAAAACCTACAACACCAAAAGTTCTAGCATAAGAAAGTGAAGGAGAAAAAAATAATAAGCTTATAAGGAGACATCTGTTGAAAAAAAAGAAAGAGCTACACATACCATATTTCTCAATGCTGTCCAAAAGCTTCAAAACATCACTTTTCAATGTATCAATCTGCCCATAGACAACATTATCGAACATTAGCAAACAAATAAAACAGATAATGAATGACAGAGTAGAAGCATGTTAAAAAAAGGTAAAAAATAACAATAACAGAGCAGAATCATATAATACTAATAAGATCTATAGAATCTGACTAAAAATCTAAAAAGCAAAGAAAAAATAGGTCCACGGATATTGGTAATGATTTGGTCAGTGAGTGAAGATTCCCAATTCAGACCAAAACCACAGCAGTTAAATTAGCATGGAATTTTCTTCTCCATATTTAAATGCCCCAGAGTGGTTGAAGTTTAAATTTAGACACATTTAAAGCTTATTATTGGTGCTTATCCAAGTTTAAATTAACGCACACATGGAAGCTATTTTACCTTAGACTGATCAATTTCAGAAGATGCTAATGAGATAACTCCAGAAAGTGCTTCAAGCGCTAAACCTGAAAGAGGGATGAGAAAAACAAGTAGTGAGTATAAGCCACTTATTAATCCCCCTCTAGTTGAATAAAGATCAAGGATTTAACTCATGGGAGCAGATTTAGGGTGTTGAGGGAAAGTTCCAACTCACATCACCAACTGATTAGAAAAAGTTATCCATCAGAAAATAGACGGCATAACCTATAAATAATTCCTGAAAAGTCATTACCAGCAGCATAGGTACTAGCCTCGGGATTATCAGAACTGAAGCGCCACCTTCCATCACTCTGGCTGAGAGACTGCAATAAGATTTCAAAATCATTCAAACATTCAAAAAAGCAATTTTTTCTTCTTTTAGGTGTGAAAAGAAATAGTGACTGCAAACAGCCGCCTGCCGCCGGGGGGGGGGGGGGGGGGAGGTTTACTGATTGAGAGGTCAGAATCAGAACACCCCATCAACATTACAAGAAAAAGAAGTTGTGACCAGATGCTAAGAATTATATGACATAGAGTTCTGCCAGCACCTGTAGATAGCAAAAACTGAAACTATTTCATCTACAAAACCACTAATTGTTGTGGGAACTACCTTGATAGAATGGAAAACTCCACCAGCATCAGCAAGAAGTACATCGACTTCAGAACTTTGATCCTGCAGCAAGAAAGAAAAATATTTTAGGGAAATAATTCATTATCTATAGATGTAGGGGCTTAAAAAAACACAAAATAGAGGCCCTTGCCCAATAGTTAAATTAATTAAAATAGTAACAGTATTCAGAATATTTGTTTGCTTCCCGCAGAGTTGATATTATTTCATAAATCACCATTGATACATGTTGAATCTGCAGCAAAACTAAGACCTCAAACAAAAATGAAGATCTAAACCTGAGTTGGACAGTGCAGCCAAAAGGTAGTTCTTCAACAATTTACCTTAATAAGTACCAAGCTTCCAACTGAGTAGTAGAAGTCGTGCAATGAACTTGCACTATTGACAATAGTTTTAAGTCTTGAAGCAATGCCCTAGACAAGGAAATAAGAATTAATCACCCACTTCATTATTCTTCCACATAACTCATAAGCAGTTAATTTCATGTTGAGAACAAAGCAAAGGTTCTAAAACTTAACAAATACCTCTAAGACTTCATTTTTAACCTCGCAATCCAAAATGCTGTTAACCTTTAAGGCAAAGAACAAATCCTTTGGGGCAGAAGACGATGACCCAAGTTTGTCCACAACGGACTGACAAGTAGCCGCGCGTATATCGGACTTCTTATTGATCCCAAGAACCTCGAACGATCTTAGGGCTTCATATGCCTCTTCTAAACTGTCAACAATTTACCAAATCGAATAATTAGAATCAAATTTGCAACCAATATCCAAATAAATTACTCAAATCGTGCAAATGAAATCAAATTCCACCAGAATTGAAAGCTAACCGCGCATTACAAGTAAAATACAGGGAAAAAAAAATATAAACTTTAACTTCAAATCTCTGAGAAGGCGGCATCATATAAAAATGAAACAAATCCGTTTTAATTATTCAATTGGATCATCCAAATGCATCCACACCACTTTAACTTCCCCAGGAACCAAACAGAAAATACGATAAAAATCCAAGCACACAGATCATTTCGAGGGTTTAATTAGGGGTTTAATTCACCTCCCGTACGATCCATCGGCGGGCGCGAAGAGCTCCGAAGCCGCGGATCGGTGAGAGTCGGAGATCGGCTGGAAGACAGAAGCAGCAGCATGGCAGATCGCAATCGCAAAAACCAGCACCAGAAATAACCCGAGGCTTATCGTAGCCATTCCTGCAACAGTAACAAATCAACAGCTTCAGATACGCAAATTCACTCGCACATTCGTGCACGGACGCGATCCGGAAGACGCTACGGTTTCAGATCGATAGGAGGAACGTACCGAGAGGCGAGAGCGTTGGACAGAGAGAGAGAGAGATGGTCAGTGATGGTGAAGTCTCAGGGCGCGACGGCTGCTGCTCGAGTGAGTACCGAGGATAGTGAAGACTGGGGGCATCGAAGAACGAGGTCGTTTTAGTACGTTTGTTTGGGGTTTTTTGGAAGGGAATGGAGGCCCGCGCGTATAATTTTTTTATTTTTTATTTTTTATTTTATTTTTTCAGTACTTGCTTGCGTATAAATAAACAATCCGGTTTTCTGATTGGTCGAGGGTTGTCATTGTATTTTGAGTAACTAGAAAAATAAAAATTTGTGTTCACGTGTCAAATTGTGATGAATGTAAATAAAACAATGCAATTTGTGTTACTAACACTAGTAAGTATGAGAACTCAAATTCGATTTACGTGAATGATAAATACGACAGTTAACTCATTGTGTAACTTAATCGAGTTGAATAAAAAATCTCAATATTTTTTTAACCAATATTGTGTAGACAAGGGTGTGTTAGACTTGGGGCTCGTTTGGAAATACCTTTCAAATAACTATAAGCGTTTTCAGAGAAAATGATTTTTGATTTCAAAAGAACTTTAAATGTTTTTTCAAAATTCATTTGTATTTGAGCACATATTGTTTCTAAAAACATTTTCATGAAAAGGACTTTCAGTTATTTTAATTGCACTTCCAAATAAGCTTATAAACGTTGGCTAGGACATATGTAACTACAAACGCCCAAGTTCAATTCGAGAGGTCTTATTCGACTCGTGAATAACAAACCCAATAACCAGACCTATTGTGTAGCTTAGTCTAATTATCGTTGTATTTCAATCTTAATCTTTTGTAAATGAGGGTTTTAGACATTGGCTCCAACAAATTCACGCACCCAAGTTCGATTCTCCCCTGCACTTTACATTCGTTTTAAAATAGACTCCAATTTAGGGTTTAGTTGTGACAATCAAATATATGATTAGATCAAGGCTGAAAGTAAATTATTAATAGAAATCTACTACACTTGCAAAAAGTTAAACAGATTCAGTTACAGTCCTCAATCAAAAGGTCCAACTACATAACACACCTAGTAAAAACTACAAACTCCCAGGACACCTTAAACGACGACGTGAGAGCAGCTGAACCATGTCAAGTACTCAATGCTTTAGAGGTGACTGCTGGGTTGGCAACAATCCAAAGCGCTTCTTCAGAAGATATCTTTGCCTCGAAAATTTGTCATCTGGGGAGAAGCGGGCTGCGGTTGAACACGGGAAAGAAACATATTAGTAACGAAAAGAACCGGGAACCTTTTTCTACGGAACATTAAGTAGAGTAACAAACAACAGATCATCACAGAACTCAGTACTAGAAAACGACTCAAGGATTACAATTCATCCAACGAAAATCAGAAAACGCCGTATTGTGGCACAACCTCGTCCCCCAATCTCAAAAGTTTGATGACCAATTGTAAACCAAATCATCAGCAACACAATCCATTTCAGAATGAGTTTCCATTTCGGGAGCGGACACACAACACACAAAACACAACCATTCAGAGCATGACGTTGATAATTTCAAAACAAACATGTAAGTTGCAGCAATCTATCTTATAGCTTTGCATTTACAACAGCACCGGTAGGAAAAAAAAAACCCGAGGAAGATTACAGCCTCATGGATCTAGAAACATCCAAAGATTCGACGAAAATGACCAGACGGGAACTTAGGACTACTTTTGATTCCGTCTCGTACCATCACACCAACAACAAACAATGAAGATCCCAAACACATCCTATATAGACAAGTTAAGCCTAAAATCATTATGCAAGAACGCGAAAACAACAGGGTACGATATCCTCACAAGTCACAACATAACAATCAATGCAAAAACCTACTCAGACAACTAACAAAGCATCAAAGAGCAAAACCAGGTCGAAAAAAAGAAAAGACGGAAACATCTTTACCTGGATGGGCAGATTGTGTAGCTTCCCCAAGTGGTGATTCCTTCTGCATTCACAAAAGCAAATGAAAAGTTCAATGAGTACATCAAAAACCGAAAAACCAGCAAGTCGCTATGTGTTCTAACAACGACCTAAAACATTGATCATCATCACATACCTTGGTAGTGTACACTTTGTTGCCGTTCTCGTTTATGTAGTACTGAAGATACATGGTGCCTGCTTTTTTCTTCAACCTGCTGAAAATTAAAAGCAATTCTCCATAAAACCCCAGCAGAAAATTCTTACAAAAAAACCCCAATTGAAATCAATCCCTTACCTCCAATCAGTAAAAAGGAAAAACCCTTGTGAAATTCTCAATTTTTTATTTTGCTGCTAAAAATTTTCGAATTTTATCAAAAAATTGCTTAGCAATCTTGAACTTGGAGGTAGAAAATATGAAATTTAAGCAAAAAATATCAGAATTTGTTCTCAAATTCGTACCTGAGAGCTCCAAAAAGTAGGCCGAGGAGAAAGTGCTTGGTGTTCGCGCTAGGGTTTAAGGTCAGTGAAGACTTGAGATTTTGCGGAGATATATGCTGGATTAGTTTCCGAAATTGCCCCTAAACGAAACCCAAACTCCTGACCCAGAACATAAAGCCCGAACTTAATCCAGTTTGCTTTAATTGAAAATTCTTAAAATCTGAAGCCCAATAGGCCCAATTTAATCGTACGGGCTAAGAGCCATATTTTATGGAATTGTTTTTTATACTCTAAAAAAGTTATTGCACGTGCTGGAAGAGTTTTTTAGAGGTTGTACACTTATAATTAGGCATCAAACTCGTTATTCGTATAAGTCAAATACAATGTTTAAAATATCATTATCTGTAGAAATATTGATATGCAAATTGTGAAAATAGAATAGATATGTCGATATTGGTTGCATTTGATGAAAATGTGAAAATTTGCTCAAAAATGTGAAAATTTTAATGAAATGTTAGGTCATGTCAAACGAAATATAAGACTTTCTCCAATATTTAACCGGTATGCATAATATATTGACGAATTTGGTTGATTTTTGTTGAAAATTAAGAGTTTCTCCAATATAAATTTCACCTGTTCTTTCCATATCTCTTTGATTTTTCTGATATTTTTACAGAAATATAGACCGTATCTAAAAAAATTGAACCACGTATATCACATTCACAAGTGAAAAGAATATCTTATTCCTTTAAAATATTTTATAGTTTTATTAAATCCATTATCAAAAGATATGCCCAACAGTTGCACGCAAGTTTTGACTGATTGGCGTGGATTTGGCCTAAAGGGGCGACTTTGGCCTTTTGCTTTGGCAAAACACCGAGTGGAGTTGCTATTAAGTAGGTCACAGATAAGGGCATATTTTTTTAATTCGGATATGTTCATAGTTAAATCCGGCTCAAGTAAACAAAACAAGACCTTGCCATTAATTTTTGCAAAACAATGAGCCCTGCCCAATAGATGAAAAATGAAATTATCGATAGGCGGATTTCGCGTAACTTGTTGGTTTTGTGCAACAGTTTTGGGTTATTAGGTATTTGATTGGGAAAATTTGGAAAAATAACCAAATTTTAGACTAAATATAGAGTTATAATCACTGTTTTAATTTTATTATAATTATAATCAAAATTTGACGTAAAAGTACTAATATACCCTAAATATTAGGGTTTTTCACAACAACCAAAACACAACCTTTAAATAACCTTATTATGAGGAATTAATCTATATCGCTTTTTTATTTTCATTATTCTCTGCAACTTTTGAACTACTTCTTGCAACCTTCTAGATTTCTGCACAATGAAAGCGTGAATCAAAAAGCAAAACCAGCAAACATTTTTGCCATATCCTTTCTATGCCCTTGCAAGAATTAGAGATTTTGGTGGCCAAACAAAATTTGACTCCATAAGTAGCAGGAAGGCAAGGACTACGGGTGGAGGACGATTGCCCTCCTCATCACATTGAGAGTTAAGCTCGAAAAAAATGTTTTACTTCACATTGGCCCCTGGAGGATTTTCTGTAATATATTTATTTGGTCTTAATTTATGTTTTACTCATTTTCCAGAAAGGCTACGCTTTCAAAGCTCCCCTTCTCACAAAATCAATGGTTTTCTCTATATATCATCTTCCAAGTTCTTTGATATTTTACGTTTTTCATGGAAGCTGTTTTAATTCATGTTTTAATTATGGTTTAAAGGTTGCAGATATCTAAAGGTGTAGTTAAAGATCGTAGACATCTGAAGGTAGTTTAAATCTCCATCTATATTCAAATCTGCAATATTATAAGTTGGGTTTTGGTTGTTGTGAGAAACCCAAACATTAAGGATATATTAGTACTTTTCTATATCATAAAATTAAAATGCTGGTTATAATTCTACATGAGGTCTAAATTTTGGTTATATTTCCAAATTTCCCTATATGATTCGATTGCCATCAAAGTCGATCAGCATCTCATGATCCCATATAACTTGTTTGCTTTGTGAATCAGCCAAATGTTAGCAGGTCTCAAGTCCGAATCGAGACAACAACAAAAAATTACAAAATTGAGAGTGGGGTATAGGGGCAAGATGGTAATTTCACGTCACCTCGATTGGACAAATTCCAGTTGACCTTTCGAGCAAACTGTCTCACCTTCGAACCCACGTCTCCGCAAACTCCCTCATTTGAAACCTTCCCCCCACCATTTTCCCATTTCTTCAAATTCACGTCAAATTCAACTCCCCAACTCCCTAAAAAAATATTCAAAATTTCGTAATTTTCTCGAACTATCAGCCGCATTGCGCGATCAGAATCCGGAAAAGCTCGAAGCTTTCTGCCCCCAATTCGATCCCGAAACGATGTCGTTCGAGGAGGAGGAGGAGGAGGCATTCGAGCACACGCTTCTCGTGGTCCGCGAGGTCGCGGTCTTCAAAATTCCGCCGCGGAGCACTTCCGGCGGGTACAAGTGCGGCGAGTGGCTCCAGTCCGATAAGATCTGGTCGGGTCGGCTCCGGGTCGTGTCGTGCAAGGACCGGTGCGAGATCCGGCTGGAGGATCCGAACTCCAGCGAGCTGTTCGCCGCCTGCTTCGTCCACCCGGGCCAGCGCGAGACCTCCGTCGAGACCGTGCTCGACTCGTCGCGCTACTTCGTGCTCAAGATCGAGGACGGCACCGGGAAGCACGCCTTCATCGGACTAGGATTCGCGGAGCGGAACGAGGCTTTCGATTTCAACGTGGCGCTTTCGGACCACGAGAAGTACGTGAAGAGGGAGCACGAGAAGGAGAGCAACGGCGGCGAAACCAGCGACGACTGCCACATCGATATTCATCCCGCCGTCAATCACAGATTGAAAGTAAGAAAATTTTGAAATTTTTTAGTTTAATTTCATACTTTTAGTGAACATTATTTATGTAAATTTTTGGGATCTGAAGGAAGGTGAGACGATAAGAATAAATGTGAAGCCGAAGCCGAAGCCGACGAGTGGGGCCGGGATGTTGTCCTCAGCCGGGCTATCCGGGGCGGCCAAGGCGAAACCGATTGGTTTGGGGTTGGCTCCGCCACCGGGGTCCGGGAAAGTTAGGCCGGCTCTGCCACCACCTCCCAATGACCCTGTTGCTGCTAGAATCAGCTCTGGTAGTGTTAAGTCGCCGGATAACACAAGACGTGGATCCGACCCGTTATCGGATCTTTCCCAGACTGAGGTATACAATTGTTACTCGTTGTTTCTATGGAATGGAATTGCATTCTTGTTCAGCTGAGATTGTTGTTCATCTTGTAGAATTTGGAATGTCTCCGAGTTTTGGTAAATATTAACATATTAGCTATAGCATTTGCCATCAAAAAACTAAAATGCTAGGAATTCCGTGGGGACTTTCAGCGTTTGTGTTTATGATTCGTGCAATATCCTAATCTGATCTAAATTACGGGAAGCGGGATTTGAACTTGAGTGCATAGGAGGGCATGTTTTATTTTGATCGTATCCGTGTTGATTGTATGGAGACCTTCAGCATTGATTGTTTGTAGATAGGCAGCAGGTCTCTGCTGTCTATGCATATTACTGACTTTTGATCGTATCCATGTTGTTCGAATGGTAATATCGAAGTATATCTTGAGTGACTTATGGCGCATGTTTGTCATCAGTGTCCCTAACTTATTTGATACTGGCCTTTGTCACTTCCTTAATTCCCGGTTTACCTGGAAAGTTGGTTCCGAGTCCTCTTAGAACGGCTAGCTGAGAATGAGCAGCTAGCCGACGTTGTTTTCTGCCCGCACGTTATTGTCATGTGTGTTTCGCAAGCAGCTCACTTCTTGCACAGTTGCTGTTGTTTTTCTTTTTGTTTAAGCTGCTTTCCACTGCAATAATATGCGTCTTTGTTTTAATGTCGATCGATACAATTTTCACCCATATAAAGGAAAAAATTGCAAACTCTTTCAGTGCAAATATGAGTGGTTCATGGACATTTTACTGATGCGTTTTCTGATGATATATTTCCAGAGGAATCTTCCTCCAGCGACCGGATCAGGGTCGGCAAAGACAAGTGCAGCAGGATGGGCAGCCTTCTGATTGTGTGAGCATCCGTTAATTATGATCGATGTCTTCGATTTTTTTTATTTTTTTTTTTGTATTTTTAAGGGAAAAAAAAGTGAGAGGAAGGAATATGTGAGAAAAGAAAGAAAGCACAAGGTACCAAATACATCCATACGTGGAAAATAATGTTTCCGGGCAATATATTTTCGAGCTTCTTTTGTTCTTTGTGCCGGCACTTTGTCAACTTACAGTTTAATGTTTTTGCCTCTACAGAATACAGAAATGTGTGCCTTGTCAATTTCATTTGCTATATTTTCTCTTTGGTTTGTTCTTGGTTGGATGTTAATAATACTTGCGGCATTGCAATTTGACATTCTGTCGTACTAAAATAAGTTGGTTCGTCGTTTTCCGTTCATTAATTTTGCAATAACAGCGCTGTCTAGCCCATTAACCAAGGGGAGGAGTGCGGAAGGAAGCGTGAAAATCACTCCCCTGTCGTTTTCGTTGAAATATATCTTGCCAAAAGCCCAAGTAATTGTCTTTATTCTCTACTTTATTAAGTGCTTTTTATTGTGGCCTCCTTTCCGCTAGTGTTGCGGGATATCAAAGCAAGAAAAATTATCTGAGTGCCTTGCAGGTTACATCGAGAATTAAAGTCCATATAGATTCTTCATGGCTCTTTCAGGCCAACACTGTCCTTTTCACAACACAATATTCTAAGAGCATCCCCAAATTGATGTCAAAATGTCCACATACACTCTAACCAGTAAAAAAAAAAAAACCAAAATGTCAAATCTTATGTGACGATAGCATGAATTGCTATCAAATCTGACAGCAACTTCAAAATTAATTATTAATTTTTTTATTGGTTTAATTATCATTGCAATTAATGTTGTTGATCCGTTTACGTTTTGTTCAATCAAGGTAAGTGAACGGTCATCTCTTGTTAAAAACCTTTTATTAAGTACCTTTTATTAATTTAATCATTTATTTTATAATATAATAAAATAATAATTTAATTTAACATATCGGGTGGATAATAAAACTTTAAAAGATGTCAAAATACTATCTAGGCTGTTAAATTTAAATTTTATGTTCAAAATTTGACATCTCCTTTATAGATGCTCTAAACTAGCATTTTAGCAAAAATGATCCCTATGATTGTCATAACTAACTCACTTTGATCCCTGATATTTAAAATCGATAAAAGTAGTAATTAAGATTGTCCAACGCCGACCATTTTGGTCTATCTTTGAAAATATGAGTTTAATTGAAGAAACCACCCGTTCAAGTAGAATGGTTGACAAAAATACCCTCAATTTAATAGAAATTTTTCAAAGAATGATCAAAATGATTGACAATGGATAACCTTAGGACCATTTATATCAATATTAAATCCTCTTGGACCAAAGTAAAGAATTATGTCAATTTCAGAAACCGTTTTGGCTGAAAAACCTTCTAATTGATTCTAATTTAGGGAAAGAAGGATTCGAACTCAAGTCCTGGCCAGTTGTCCTAACTTATATATCCTTCCGGGCAACGCTGTTAAATGGAACGAGTAAATTATCCGAACTCTACAAATTACTGTATAGAGAACATGTATCTAATCAGTGTGGTTTTGTTCAAAATGGTGCCAGAAGAACGTACCAGGAAAAAGAAACTATGAAATTTCTGGTCATCTTTGCCCTACAGAAGATATTAACAATGGTAATGGATGAAATTAATCGGCACACTCGAGCGATGACCCGATGGTTGAGATTACTGACGATCAAACTCTGGCTTTAGAACCCAAACTGCTCCGTTTTGGTTTTTCTCCAGTTTGGCTATTTCCTTCAAAAGATTCTTAAACAAGGGAAGATCCCTTGATGGTATTCTGTCCTTAAAATGCTGCACTATGCTTGAAGAATCCGTACTTCCGCCTCTTTGTTGGATGAATGTACAGATCTGACGAATCACTACTTCGGGTTGCACTCCGCCTAAGTTGTGGCCGGTCCTAGAAGGTCCAACATCAAAGGATTTTGCTCGGTTAAACTGATGCTCAATTCCTGCTTCCACAGCTCTTTCTTGGTTTCCTCTAATTTTTGCCAGTAATTCAGCAGAAGATAATGCCTTCCCAGCAGGAGCCCCAGCCACGAAACCGTTTGTGCCGTTGCTGGGGCCTTCATCTGACCGTTTGGTATTCTTGACCAACTGGGAGTTCAGAGTAGACCCGAATTTCCCACGGACAGCTGATGGTGCACCTGCCATTCCTGATTTCCCAGTCCATGTGGGGACAGACACGCCATCACGGCTTCGAAGCATCCGTGACTGGCGCAACGCTTCTGCTGCTCTTTGTGCAACTCGGGAAGCTTGCTCGTCAAGCTTCATCTTCTCTTCATCATGGGCATTCATGATTACATCATGGTTCATAGCACTCTGCAGTCAAAATTGGAACAGCATTTTAAAAATAACAACGGGAACATAAATTACAGAAGAAACCGAACAATTTCTTGATTATTTCAGACAGAAGTAATTACAAGTTTATTTCAAGTTAAGTTCCACAGCTGTAATATCAATTAAAAAAAATGTGTATGTAGTAAACAAAGTGAAGAAACTTACATGTATCCCTTGGGCGTCAAAAAGGCACCTCAAAATATTTGTCTCTTCATCTACCTCACCGTCACTCTGGTCAGCCTTTTCTTTCCCATTCCTCCTGGATGGTCCAGCCTCTGAGTTATTTGCCTTGTCAGCCACAACACCATTGGTAGACTGTACAGAACCTCTCTGAGAATATTGCTTATCGGGTTCATTCTGCACACCAATGACGTTGGCATCTTCAGATAATTGACCGAACAGATGAGCTGTTTCGGTAGACCCATTCTCTCTGTCATCACTCAGAGTGAAAAGATCCTTCATGTCTCTAGCTTTAAAGAACCTTCTCTGTTGTGGGTTCTTCAATATCTTATTGGTCAGGAAATGCTTGTAAATTTGTCTATGATATACCTTCTCCTCTATGGTTCCACGGGTTATCAATCTATATATGGTTACATCCCGCTTTTGACCAATACGCCAAGCCCGCTCTCTTGCCTGTTGAAAGCACCCACATTACAGGGTTTAAAAAAATATCAACTGTTAAATCCTGTAGGCACTATTTCGATCAGAAATATCCTAGAAGGATCCATCCTCCTAAATGTTCATGATTTCGAAAGGGGGCATATCTATGATTCTATGGTAAACTTTTCAAGGAGAGAAGATTAGTTTCCAAGTTCAAACATCTGCATCAAATTGAAAATTAAAAGAATAGTAAATCCACAATATACCTGCATGTCAGTTGAAGGGTTCCAGTCGGGATCAAAGATGATCACCCTGTTTGCACCTGTCAGATTTGTTCCTAAACCACCCACTTTAGTTGTTAAAATGAAAACAAACACATCACTTGAGTTGTTAAATTCATCTATTAAGGCCATCCTCTGTTTGATGGGAGTAAGACCATCCATCCTCCGGTAACTATAACCATCAGCAACCAGATAACTTTCAATAATGTCAAGCATTTGCTGAGTTTGTGTAAAAAGAAGAACACGATGCCCTTGATCCTTCCAAACTTTAAGCACTTGTGAAACAACTTTTAATTTCCCACTGCGTTCTAGATTCCCATAATCTGGATTCTGGCCGCAGTGTTCCCTCTCAAGCAGATCAGGGTGGTTGCAGATCTTGCGCATGACATCAATTCCATAAAGTGAATTCCTATTACCATCCATAATCTGTTCCACCTCAGAACTAGCAAGAAATGCTCTATATGCAGATCTTTGCTCATCAGTGAGGCTGCAAAAGATGACATGTTCAGTCTTCTTAGTCAGCTGCGCATCCACATCAGCCTTCATGCGCCGGAGGAGATACGGCATGATCAAGTCTCGCAAAACCACAGCACACCTGCCCAATGAAAAAGCTTAGACTGGAAATACGAGAATTTTCATGAATATTTTATTTTACTTTTCCGCAAAAGTGAACCTAATCAACCACTAAACAACTTAAACTGAGATAGTTATGGAATTTCTAATATTCAAAGGTATACAAATTAACACATAAGTATTCTGTACAAGTCTTGACATACTAGTATGAGCATTCATCCAGGCCTGAGAATTTAAATATAAGCTGGGTCCTTTCGTATTTACAAGATATTAATGCAAACCTGTATGCAGTGGATACTTGTAATGGTGAAGCATTCGCATAGCCACCAACAGATATGGGAACTGCAAACTCAGCCTCAAATATGGGCAACACCCCCAACTTTCCAGGGAAAACAAAATCAAACAAGGACCACAGTTCAGTCAGCTTGTTCTGAATTGGTGCACCTGTCATTATAATACGATGTACTGTTTGTAACTGCTTACAAACTAGAGTAACTTCTGCATTTGGGTTCCTGATTCGGTGTCCTTCATCCAGAACTGCATAACCCCAATCAACATCGAGCAAACTTTCCCCTACAATACGGAGTTGCTCATAAGTTGTAATTAGCAACCCAGATTCCGACCTCAAAACACGGTTGATCAAGGAATCCCATTTTTTGGTGCTTTTAGATGATTCTGGTCTCTCATAATCACTGTCCAATGAACCTTCACTATCAGAATCACTTTCATCAGACTTTGATACTTTTTTTTTAATAGCAGGCTCCCGAGCTGAATCATGAAGTAACTCCACATGAAAGCTCGGGTACCATTTGTTAGCCTCCCTTTTCCATTGGCGCAAAAGAGTAACTGGGCAGACAATAATGCTTGGTTTATACATACGACTGAAATGCAATGCACCGAGGAAAGACAGAACCTGGATGGTTTTACCAAGACCCATCTCATCTCCAATAATTCCGCCCGCCCTTTGGCAATGCAGTTCCCATAGCCACTGGACCCCTACCTTTTGATAGTCAAAGAGTTGTTTAAAAATGTACTCCGGAATTTTCAGCCCCCCTTCTAGGGTCACATGCGGATACTCATCATCATCTACATCTCCAACATCATCTTGGTTTTCTTCTTCACAGCTGGGAGTGTTTTCTGCAAGAAAAATAATATGTCTCATTACTTTGCAGATTTCTATAGTCAAGCAAGGAGAAAACATTTAACTGTGCCATGCATCTACCTAACACCACCATAAGCAATGACAACATTGAACATACCACTTTCATGCAAATTATTTTCCTCAAGAGAAATGCGCTTTCTCCATCTTTTGTCAGGCAAAGGACGCTTCCTTTTCTTTCCTGAACTTTTATTCCTCTGTGTACCGTTTTCTAGGGATTGAGGAATTTTAAGCGGTTTCCTTAGCCTCTTAAAAGGATGAGTGGGTGGATCAAGCTTTGGTAGAGCTTCTGGATCAAGCAACTTGGTAGCTGGGCGAGCTTGAGCAGCATCTGAAAGTGACTGCACTGCTCTAGCAACACTGGCTGAAACAAAATCATCACTCCTGCCTCCTTCTGCAGGAACATTGCGCCCCCGAGATGGCCCTTGTTCTTGAAGGCCGCGCTCAAAGCCCTTTAGCTTATGGAAAGGAGTTAAAATTCCTTTCCTAACTAATTCATCCCTTTCCTAGCATATCAAAACATCAACTTAGTTATCCTCGTAGTGGTTAATCACCACACATTAAAAATCTTACAAAGCAACACAAGCTGAGAAATATTAAAGAAGCATGTTCAGTTCAAGGGTGCCAACTCACCGTTTCAACAAAGCCTGCAGATGCTGCATCCAACACAGCATCAAAGTCATCATCCTCATCAAATGAGACCGTTTTGATCCTTTTCTCTAGCTTTTTTCCGGATATCTGAACTTGTTTCGACTTCCTCTTGGGTGCAGGCTTGTCCTTAACAATATCCAATAAGACTTTGTCACGCGCAATACCCTTGGACGGTCTTCCCTTGCCTAAATCCGAAAGCTCCTTCTCAAGTTGCGCCTTTGTTTTCTTTAGACTTCTTAACCGGTCAGTAGCCAGGGCATGCTGGAGGTTATCTTCCTTATTTCCCGCCTCAGCACCATCACCACCATCATGATCACCCTCTTCACTCCCCGCTTGTTCTGGTTCAACAGTGGACTCAACGGCATCAATTTCAAACTCGACTGCCCTCAATTTGTTATACAATTTGACCCCACTGGCAACCGATGGATCAATACTTTCAGATTTCTCAAGGCGTTCCTCCTCCTCATTACTCCCTCCAACTTCACTAACATTACTACCATTGCCATTGTTATGTACCTACAGTTCAACACAACCTACGTAAATCCGAACATCCAATTAACTATTCCATCACTCTCCCCATCTCTTCGGAGCTAAAAAAACACAATTTCGAAACTTTCGATCATCTACGTGCAGTGCAATAGGTAATCAAGATTAAAACATCGAAATTCAATCAATTCCACATACCCCTGATAAAATGTCCCTCTCGATATCCTCGGGATTCGCCGCCGTCGCCCCTTTCAAACTGTTGAGCAAAATTGCATCTTCGTCTTCCTCCATGCTATTGCAAATGTGAAATATAGGGCAATTTTACCTGATAATTTCAATTAGCAGACGCAATTAAGCATGCATTCGAATCGAATTAGGCAGAAAAATCATACACAAGTCAACCATAAAACATCAAACGGAATTCGAATTCGATAAATTGCGTACCGAATTCAGATATTACAGATTCGCAGAGCGAAATCCTCTCTCTCTTTCTCTCTTCTATTGTGAGAGGGTTTTGCAGCTACTGCTCGGTTGGGGTTTCTATGGCGCGCAAGGGGCACACGATTATTAACCTGCGCACCCTCTCCGTCGTCTCCGAGAAGTTAACTTCCTCGACTTTCAGTCCCGCGGGCTTTTTATGCATTGTAAATACACGACATGTCGTTCACGGCTGTTTTAGTCCTTAGGGGTGCGTTTGTTGCGCCGGACTTGGACTGGACTAGCTGCCGGGACTAAGCTGGACTGGCTTAGACTGGACTAAGCTGGACTAACTTAGGCCTCGTTTGGCAGCTCGGACTGTACTGACTATTTCTGTCGGATAGGATAAATAGCCACCGGATAGTACTGACTAAATTAGTCAGGCGTTTGGTGCAGTATTGAACTAATATCGTATTATTTATACCGTGTTTGGTACTGAACCGGATAAGAAAATGAAAGGTAAAAAATTAAAATTTTGACAAATCTTTTTTTGTTTGATGAACCTTTCTCTCTCCCCTCCCCAGCTTGTCGATCTTCTCCCCAGATTTCCGACTCCTCCCCGCACTCCCTCCTCCTCCTTCACTCCCTCTCCAGATCTCTGGCGCCCTGGTTGATTGCAGCTACCATTCTCTCTCCATCTTTCTCTCTCACCCTCAAAATCTAACTTGATTTGAATTGATTTTGATGGTTTCCTTCTATTGTCGGCAACCCTTGTGTTCTGCAACCTTGTTCCATTTACAGCTTTCCAAAAGAGGACCCAAACTTCAGTTTGCCAACACAAACATCCTCCTCTGGGTTTACCTGATCTCCGTACTTATCCGCGTTCGGTAAAAAAATCTGTCAAGATGTTTGATTCGGACAATAAGGGGTTCGAAGACCCAAAAACGGCTTCGTTTCGAGGATAGAGGCTGGGCTCATGGCGGCAGTCGGATTCAGAGACGGCTTTTGAGGTGAAGCTGGTGAACAACTCGGATTCGCGAAGAAAGAAGAAGTGAGTTTTGTGTGTTTAGATAAATCCCTCTGCAAAACAAGAAAAATAACTACTAAATGCACCCAAAATTTAAAACTTGAATTTGATTTTCACCCAGTAAATTACTCACAAGCTTTGAAGCTCTAGAAAATAGCGGATGAAAAAACCCAGAAATCAGAAATTGCTGAAAAATTCCATGAAACAGAGGGAGGGGTGGAACCTGGGAGGAAGAAGAAGATGAATGAGAAGATGAACTAGGATTCAGACGAAGAAGATGAATGAGGGAGGGGCGGAACCTGGGAGGACCGACAGTGCGTTCGGAGAGGAAGGAGAGAACGAGCCCGACTAAATTGTCCCGTGGTTTTAGACGGGATAAATAGGCGGGTGTGAGGGGTATAAGATAAGTGGGCCCAGAATAAATAGTCAGGTGCTTATTTCATACGAAGCTCACCAAACACCCGCTTCGTATTATTAATACTATCCGGTATGCCAAACAAGGCCTTAGTGAAGCGTTTGGTGTAATGTCGGACTAAGAAGCAGGATAAGAAAAACAGTACTGTTCACCAGATTTGTGTTTGCTTAGACTAGGACTACAAATTTTTGCCATTGTGTAATAGAGTAATGCTACAAATCACTTGATATGGGTTAATTGAAGCATATTTTTGCCATATATATTATGAATCTTAAAAAAAATGACAATTGTTTTGTTTCTATTACATGCTAATAGAATTGGGTTTAATTTGCAAATGTAGCTTGGTTTAAACTCTATCACCCAACAGAAGAAAAATAATAGTGCCCAATACATGCAACTTCAACAAATACAAGTACATAAGAAGATCTCCATAATTTAGAAAATCCTAGTTAACATTAGTTAACATTAGCCAAAATAGATCTCCATAATTTACAAAATGGCTAGTTAACATAAGCCAAAATACTAGTGCAAAGCTAAGTTATAAGCCATAACATAAGATTGTATGATTAATAAAATACATCCATGTTAACATTAATAAAATACATCCATGTTAACATTAGCCAAAATCCTCATCCGCTTGCGTTGTCGCTTAAAAGCCTTTGGACGAACACTTTCTTGAGTTCCGGTTTGATTGCCCTGAACACTCCCACATTTTTTGGTTTATCCGAAATAAGAGACAATGCATCAATTTGATCCATAGGAGAGAGACCCATTGCTTCAAGTTCATTAGCTATGTCAGTATGATCTGCAGTACCTTGAACAAAAGCTTCAGTTACACACTCTCACACACGGACATACACTCACACACACCCTGCATACATACATACACACACACACTGCATACATACATACACACACACACACACACTGCATACATACATACACACACACACTGCATACATACAAACACACACACACTCACATTGCATACACACACACTGCATACATACACACACACACACTGCATACATACAAACACACACACACACTGCATACATACACACACACACTGCATACATAGACACACACACACACTGCATACATACACACACACACACTGCATACATACACACACACACGGCATACATACACACACACACGGCATACATACACACGCACACACACTGCATACATACACGCACACACACAATGCATACATACACACACACTGCATACACACTCACACACATACTCACACGGACATACACACTCTCACACACAGACATACACTCACACACACCCTGCATACATACATACATACACACACACTGCATACATACATACATACACACACACTGCATACACACACACACACTGCATACATACACACACACATGGCATACATACACACACACACTGGTCAGCTGCACACACTGCACTCACACGGACATACACACTGACATACACTCACACACACCATGCATACATACACACACACCCTGCATACACACTCACACACATACTCACACGGACATACACACTCTCACACACGGACATACACTCACACACACCCTGCATACATACATACACACACACACACTGCATACATACATACATACACACACTGCATACATACACACACACAGAGATTACACACACACACACAGAGTATACACACACAGATTACATACACACACATATTACACTTACACACACACACACACAGTATACACAAACAGAGATTACACGCACACAGAGAGTATACACACACACACACACACAGATAAACCAGAGTACACACACACATAGTATACACACACACGCACACACACACAGACACACACAGAGATTACACACACAGATTCTAATCTCAATTTGACCTAAAAATTGATTTTGAAGTTTACCAGAAAAGTTGAAATACGAAAACCCCAAATTCTAATCTCAATTTGAACTAAAAATATGAAAACCCCAAATTCTAATCTCAATTCGACGAAATCAATCGAAGATTTGAAGTTTACCAGACTGTCTCCGACCAGATGAGGGCGAGAAGACGCAGAGATGAGGGTGAGGAGGACGACGACGAGGAAGCAGGGCAAAGTCGACGACGAGCGACGAGCAGGACGAGGGACGTTGGGGATCCTCGCAGAGATGAGGACGAGCAGGACGTTGGGGATCCTCGCGGTTTTCTCTCCGAGCTTACGAGTCCGCCCAAAATTGGGGTTCTTCGTTAAGAACTCGTAAGGAAGTGTGTAATCCGAGCGAGTCCCACCTAAGCCCATTAAAGCTAATCCGGTTGCACACCAAACACAGGACTATAGTCTAGTCCAGTCCAAGCCTTGCTAATCCTGTCAAACAAACGTGCCCTAAATCATCACTTCAGTAAAAATCACGTTCTTAAACTAATTTTTTTCTTTCAATAAAATAAGTGAAAGACTAATAAAAATGATTTGAAAACTTTAAGTTTTAACAATAAAAACAAAATAAAGGGTAAAATGAATAGTATCAGGATTGACTTTTTAGTATAAAAATATGGGTTTTCGTTAAAATGAACAGTACCGAGAGTTTTTCGTTAAAGTTCTCTAAAATTAGTCCTTAAATTTATATAAACTGCTATTCTCAATCTACTATTTTTTTAAAGGATATTCTCAATGTGCTATTATATTCAAAGATATTTTATTTAATTTTTCATCAACAAGTCATGTGATTTATACATGATACATTTTGAACTACTGTAATTTTCTCGCCTACATGTCTCTAACGTTCTATATTGGTGGCGAACTAATTTCTAATTTACACATCAAAGTTAAATCTGTACATTTTTTTTAATATAAGTCCTTAAAGTCATAAGAAAAACTATCAATCTATGCTTCAAAGTATATCACATATAATTCAAGTGCCTTAAATTGACGAAAATTTGAATTAAAATAATTTCGAATCTAACACCAGGGATGTAATTGATAGATAAATTTTAATTATTTGAAGGACTCATTTTTTCAAAAAAATAAGTTTAGAAACCTAATTTTCCCTTGAATAATAATTCATGGACTAATTCACTCTTTAGTCTATTGATAAAACACAAGAATAAAGAATATGTACAAACCAAATGGGACAAGGAAAATTGGAAAACTTGTTTTTTTTTTTTGAACACTATCTACATTACGGGATAGGATAATGAGTTAAACCTTACAATATATTTGACATAATAATGTAGTTCAATTTTATTTTTAACAATAATCGAACCTACAGCTTCTCTATTTACATGTGAAGAGGATACTATAGATCATAATATTAAATGGCAAAAAACTATTTTGTTTGATTTTTAATTTTATCACATTTTTTATACAATACCTAACACGAAGGGTCAAAAGTCCACATGGTAAACTATGTCAAGTGGGACCTTTCCAACCAGTTGTAGCCCAAATCTGGTTGGCCAATAAGTTCGGAACTCGTGGCCGTTTACACACCAGATTTCTCCTCTCTCACGAGACTGACATTACGTGGTCACTTCTTCACCCGCCACGTGTGACCAAGAAGTGGGACCAACGCCAGAACCAACTCCACCGTCGGCGCCTATTTATCGGCCAACTCGCATCCATAAAACGACCGCAGAAAAACCATCACCTCCGTGCTACCTGATTTTGCAGATCAAAAATGGCGGAAGAAGCATCGAGCGGCATCAGAGTCCAGGGCATGCAATTTGCGTACGACGCGCAGCCCCCGCTCTTCTGCGATTTCAGCCTCGAGATAACCCCTGGATCCCGATGCCTTCTCATCGGTGCCAATGGATCTGGTAATTGAAAAAACCGGGCTTTTGGGCTCGTTAAGGCTGCTTCCGGCTCATAAGTGATTTTGTTAGATGTGTTTTTATCACTAACATGTCGAAATTTTATTAAAATTCAAAACCTAAGTAGTGCTTCCTGGAAAAGCCCGGAAGTGCTTCTCCGGAAAGCACTAATACGATCCAGAAGTGCTTTTAGTGTCAGAAAGTACTTTTGGAAATTCAATTTTTCAGCGAAGCAGTGCGAATTGTACTTCGGAGCTGATTGGGTTTGGATACGGCGTCGTCTCGTTTTGCAGGTAAGACCACGTTGCTGAAGATTCTAGCTGGGAAGCAGATGGTGGGAGGGAGAGATGTGGTGCGAGTGTTGAATTGTTCAGCATTTCATGACACGCATTTGGTTTGCAGTGGCGATTTGGCTTACTTGGGTGGCTCTTGGACCAAAACTGTTGGCTCTGCTGTAAGCTGTTGAACGAATTCTTCTACAATTTAAAGGATTTTGCTTTTGGCTGAAATGAAAAGCACTTAACTTTGCTTTTGTGGCTGAAAAGTACTTTAAATTTATGAGCATACTGAAATTGAAAATATTTCGTCTTTGCAAAAAATTTCAGGGAGAACTTCCCTTGCAGGGAGATTTCTCAGCTGAGCATATGATTTTTGGAGGTGGGGTAATTATAATTTTGCTGAAATTAAAAGCACTTAAATTTTGGCTGAAATGATAAGCACTTAAATTTTACTTATTAGTTATTATGTTCTTATGTTCTTTCAATTTATGAGCATGTAGATTGTTCTTCATTGTCAATATTGTTGAAATTTTCGATTGAATTCTTGTGTTTGCTCATGATTTTTGGCAGTCGAAGGGACTGATCCTGTTAGGAGAGATAAGTTGATTGAGCTGCTTGATATAGACCTGCGGTGGAGAATGCATAAAGTATCTGACGGGCAACGGCGTCGAGTCCAAATCTGCATGGGACTTCTTCATCCCTTTAAGGTATAATGAGAATGAGATCTCGAATATCGGTTTGTAAAGTGAGATGACTGCTGCTTGTGTGCTTCATGTTTTATTCATAGTTATGTCTTGTGTCCGAGTCCGTCTGTGATTAAAAACTCACATTGTTTCTGACTAGAGGAAGTTGACAAATCTGCAGGTTCTCTTGCTTGATGAGGTAACAGTCGACTTGGATGTCGTTGCTAGGATGGACTTACTAGATTTCTTCAAGGAAGAATGTGAGCAGGTACTGACATTATTTATTATCGACAAATTATATCATGCTTCTTGCTTGGAGTATTATCCAGGATCACCTTATGATCGTGCAAATTTTGATTGTCGGGTTAAGTAGTTTAAACATCGTTTACTGATTCATTCGACCTGATTACTCTCCGTTGTGACGTATTATTCATCCTTTTTGTGTAAATTATAGAGGGGAGCTACAATTGTATATGCAACCCATATCTTTGATGGGTTGGAGACATGGGCAACGCATCTGGCTTACATCCAAGATGGTGAGCTAAAGAGGGCTGAGAGGTTGTCGGAGGTTAATGAGTTGAAGAGTTCGGTCAATCTGCTCTCTGTTGTTGAATCCTGGCTCCGTGCTGAGACCAAGTCCGACAAAAAGAAATCCTCAAATCCCCCTGCCCAAATTAAAAAGACCTCGCCTTTCGCCAGTTCTCCATTTACGTCATCAAGGCACATGGCGTATTACCGCTGATCTCAAAGAAGCTGTGAGATAATATCAAATTCGAAGTCAGATGAACAAGTAAGAAAAGCAATTTCATTCATCAGCTATTATTTCCCCTTTTTATATTGTAGAAATAAGGTTGGCAGTAAGATGAAATCCCCAGTTCTAGCTTTCGCGTTTGTTTCTGCAAGATCAGCCTGCAATCCCTTTCCTGATCTGGCTTTGCCTTCCGATGGTAAAGAAGAAGCAGAAACAGATTCGTTGACAAGAAAGAGGGGACGTGTGATAGGAGCATCAATATGTGAATGGCACTTGGTTTATAGGATTTGATAGAGGACATTGTCTTAGACATTCTTCTTGTGTATTTGAAAACATTCACTAAAAGGGGTGACTTGTGTCACAAGTAAAACACATGTGATGTACAACGGCATAGTTTACGATATAGAGAAATCTGAATGTGATACAGCTTCAATTTTTAGTTATTAGTCTCAGTTTTACTCTTTACTGAAGATTGTTCTTTCCACCATCGGCCTCGCAATGCGAATTTTTAGCAGTTTTTTTTTGGGAATAACTACGTTATGTGATTGCGTTGCTTAAATTTCCAACAGTTGAGCTTTTCTAAGAAGCTATTAGGTTCATAAGAGGAGGAACTGAACAACCTCACCCATCTCTCTACTACTTCAGCTTACAGGCATCATAAGCGACCAACTAGTAGCTTTCTTGGGTTTGAACAGGCACGAACCCAGCTAACGAAATTGGGGTGGGCTGTACACCCCAGGCACTTGGGTCCGTGTTAGGGTTTAATATAGTGATCAAGAGTACTTTACCTTGTTTTTTTTTTTTTTTTTTTTTTTTGAACTATAACGAAAAATTTCTGGTACTGTTCACTTTAATGAAAAATCATATTTTTACTCTAAAAAGTCAATCATGGTACTATTCATCTTACATTTTATTTTGTCTTTTTCGTTAAAACTCAAAGATTTCAAGCTCTTTTCATTAGTTTTTATATTTTTTTTTGGGTCAAACGTAATAAAATTCATCAATAAAGATGGCTATTAGAGCATTTCCACGATTAAAAAGCCCTCGGGCAACAAGCTATTTAATCTCCTAAGTGAATAGTAACTGCGTTTGGTAAATAGTAATTGTTCAAGTGTATTTCCACTCTTAAACTGAATAGCCCATACAATCTGTTTTAAAATATTATTAAAATTTTCTTCTGAAATAATAAAAGAAAATTTTATTTTTAATTTCGGATGAAAATAAAAGATTGGTTGAAAGTATTTTATAATATTTGAAAATATTAAAATATGGTGTAAGATGGAAGAACTTGGTTAGGTATTTATAGAAAAAAAATAATTATTTTATAGATATTTTTTGTATTTTAATTAATTTTTATGTGTTTATTTGTATTTTTTATTAATTTTTTTAATTGTGGCTGACGTCAGCCTTGCGTCACATGGCCTAAGAGCTAGGTTAGTCGATTTTAGCCTAGGTACGCAACTAGGCTCCCCCATAGCCTAGTGGATAGGAATGGGGTGGAGGAATTTTAGGGGTGGGAGGGGATTTAATCCACACTATCTCATATAAGATTTGAGAGGGGTGAAAGTGCTCTTACAAGGTAAGGAAAACTCAAAAGAGAGGCAGCCCAAAACAAACAAGAAAAAGCACAACCAAACTTAACAGAAAATACAATGAACAGGTCCAAACAATAGAGATCACAAGGTAAGAAAAATGTTGCCTCCTCCCAGCTGTTGTAGCATCCTCATAAAGCCAACACCTTCGCAAAACCAACACCTTTTGAAGACCAATGAACTAAATGAATGAATGGAAAATGGGGTGGGCAAGTCACCCGGGCAATGACTGCTGCCATAATCCTACTAGATAGTGTAAATTGTACTTTAAGAGCCACCAAACAACAACAGAACACTCGGTTGAAGAAGATTCTCGGATGAAACATTCAATGATTCAAGTGGCCAACGTTGATGATTAAGGATTCGTGAGGAACAACAAATGGAGATGAATGATGCATACAAAATTGAGAGCCAATTTTTACGTATAAGCTCAAAATAAACTAGACACAATAGCTCAGAGCATAGCGCCACAAGATAAAAGAGGTTACTAAAATCAAGGAAGAGAAATAAAACAAAAAAAAGCTGAAGAGAGGGGCCTGCCACCGACCCACCAAAGGAAGGGGTCAGCGGCTATAGAGATAAAAAGGGTTTCTTTCCATGAGTATTGTACCATGTTTAAAGGTAGCACCAAACATGGTAGAATTAAATCACACAAAATTTTCACTGCAAGAATACAAAGTATGATACTTTAGAAAAAACTCAAGAAAGCTTTTTTGCTTGACCCAAAAGTGCTTTTGTTACAATCACTTTCTGATGGCGATGCTTCCCCAACTTTCATCCGCATCCACAACCACCGGGAAAATGGTAGTAAGTTTGGAAGTAACTTGCACTCTGCTCTTCTTTGATGCAGGGGTGGCCCTTAATACAAGAAACCTTGTTGCAACTTGCCCTTTTCGTACGGACGGAAATATATGCCTACCTTTTGTGATTTCCATTTGAAACCTTGAAAATACATGGTGTTATTACTTGACATTAACAACAAAAATGAAAATAATGTGTGCTAAAGATTAGTCGTTCACACGCATGATCGGCCATTTGTGCAACTAAGAGCCACTAGTACATACTATTTCACAATGTATTAACTACTCAATTATTCGCTTACGTGAGCCTAACATATGTTTTTAGAATAAAAAAAATAAAAGAAAGAAAAATTTACCAAGATTTTGTTGCAACTTGCGACGAATATTCAATTTCAAAGTCTAAAGGGTTATATGCGCACAATAGAAGATTCTTCGAAACAAGTGCGTATGATATTTCTAACGCTAAAATATACTATTGAAAAAAGTTATATTCAAATTATTCATTTTTTTTTAACTGGGGACATTTCCATCGAAATTTCCGTGTCTTTGGAGTACCGATATTTCCAATATTATCGATATTTTAGACCTTGATAGGAACTATATGTAGTACTAAGTCACTCATGTATCTTACCATGCAATGTATGAAGTGTAAAATATTGTACTAATTCATTATATATAAATGATTATGGTGTGTTTAAATTTCTTTCATTAATTACTACATATTTTCTACACTCACAATGTTTGTCAGCTCGCTATATAATCAACTTAAATCAGTTAAATCCATCATGCAATGCATTTCCTTCCAATTTTTTTTGTGTGATAAACTAATAGATAATTGACTAAATAAACATTCTGCAAAGTTTCAATAAAAATTTCTAAGTTTTTCTTACAATTTCCATGGTTTTTATTCAATTTTTATCAATATCGATAATATCCCGATATTTCCATTGAAATTTTCGTGTTTTTGGATTACCGATATTTCTGATATCATCGATATTTTATATCTTGCTTGCAACAAAATTTTAACTGAAATGTCATTTGGAGGTGGCAAATAGTGGTGGCTTGGGGCAATAAATAAACACGAGACATCAATTATAAAAGTAAATATTTTTAACCAACCGAGCTATAAGTTTCTTATCATTTATATTTATTATTTTTCAAGACCAAATAATCGGACTTTGAGCGTTTGAGAAAGAAAAGAACGGAAAAGGATCATCTCCGAATCTATTCCACAAGTCTTCCTCATCAACTAATCTGGTCCCATAAAATTTGATTCAACGACTATAACAGATGTCCATTTTAAAAATTATAATAACTTTAGCTGTTGAATCAAATTTTAAAAGTTCAAATTGTTTGATGAAGATAACTTAATGGAAGGAATCCGAAGACAATACCTTTTCTAAAAAACCGCAGCCTGCGGGAAAACTTTGAACATAGACATTAGACAGAACCCGGCCACCCACGCGAATCTTAGCGGATCAATTTATCGCGAGATCCAACGCACCAGAAAATAAAAAAGAAAAAAAAAAATGTTAATAATTAATTAAATTTGAAAATTAAAAAGGAAAATTCGAATGAAGATGGGGAAGCTATATATACCCATATAAAAATGGAGGGAAGAACAGAAGAAGATGTGTCTCCCTCTGCTGCCTACAACACACAGAAGAGAGAGAAAGTGAGAGAGAGAGAGAGAGAGGGGAGAGAGTTTATTTAGGGTTTTCGCGGATCGCACCCGCCGCTAGTTTTACGCGGTAATCCGAATTCTCAGCCTCTTGTTTTTGTTCCCAAGAATATTTTCCCCAAATTTTCTTTTTCTTTTTTTTTTTCAAATTTTTTTATTCGGATTTGCATGCAATCGATTGCATTTTGATGCGTTTCGTGATCGAAATTACAATGCAGATGGCTGGGGATTGAGAAATTCACGTTGCGAGTTTGGCATGGTGGTGGGCTGCATTGCGAGCAGGAGGAAATGGATTCGGCACGGAGTTGGCTGTCGAAGCTTCAGCCGCGTGAAAAGCTGAGGAGCTCGACGAGGAGGAAGGAGCCGTGCGCCGGCGGCGATGGAGGCGGAGAAGAGTCGAATATGGATGAGGAGGCGCTTTCCAATGTCACGAAGCAGAAGGCTGCGGCGGCGAAGCAGTATATTGAGAACCATTACAAGGAGCAAATGAAGAATCTCCAGGAGCGGAAGGAACGGTAGATATATAATTTGAATTGATGAATTTGCATTTTTGTTTTTGGAAATTAGGAAAATGATTGAATTTGCAACTGTAATGCTAAATAATGCAGCTTTGTGATGGTTTCTTGTTGGATTTACTGATATAGGCAGAGAAGTTTAACCCAGTTTTTGTGGGTTTTTTCGATTTCGAATTAGTAATTGTACTTCTTTATGGCAGACGAAACATGTTAGAGAAAAAGTTGGCTGATGCCGACGTCTCTGAGGAAGATCAAAACAACCTTCTCAAGTTTCTCGAGAAGAAAGAAACCGAATACATGCGCCTTCAGAGGCATAAAATGGGTGTTGATGATTTCGAGCTGTTGACTATGATCGGCAAGGGCGCATTTGGTGAGGTATAAATTCTCTAAAAAGATCTTGTACTTAAATGTCTTCTTTGGTTCGAATAGCTTTACAAGTGTTTTGGGTCTCTCTATATGGAGAACGCGGAGGTTGGTGACTAAATGACATGATTGGGCTACTCAAAGAAAAATGTTACATAAAGGAGAGTCTTTTAACGAAACAAAAAGTTCAGCTTCAGCCTCCCAGCTGGCACAGTATAGAGATCTTGTCTCATGGGATTGATATAAGTTTTTGACCAATGTTGCTTCATGGTGCAGGTTCGTGTATGCAGGGAAAAGACGTCTGGTTCTGTATATGCCATGAAAAAGCTTAAGAAATCAGAGATGCTTCGTAGAGGCCAGGTAATCAGTTTCCTGCCACTTGAATTACTGAGGTAATTTGAACTGTATCTAATGCCAGTTGTTTTATATTATTTTTAGGTAGAGCATGTCAAAGCGGAAAGGAACTTACTTGCTGAGGTGGACAGCAATTGCATTGTCAAGCTGTACTGTTCATTTCAAGATGATGACTTTCTTTATCTTATAATGGAATACTTACCTGGAGGAGATATGATGACATTACTCATGAGAAAGGATATTTTGACTGAAGAGGAAGCTAGATTTTATGTTGCCGAAACAGTTTTGGCGATTGAGTCTATCCATAAACACAATTACATTCATAGGTTTGTGGTACAAATTCACTATTTACACTGATTTTTTGAAATAGATTTAAGTAAATCTAATTTTATTGGACTGTGAAATAGAGGTTAACCTAGTCTATTTTGCATATTACAGGGATATTAAGCCTGACAATTTGCTACTCGATAGATATGGACACTTGAGACTGTCAGATTTTGGGTTGTGTAAACCTTTAGACTGCAGTACAATCCGAGAAGACTTTTCGGTTGCGCCCAACGCTAATGGTGCTGCACAGAATGATGAACGTCCTGCTGCTCCAAAACGAACACAACAAGAGCAACTGCAACATTGGCAGAAGAATAGGAGAATGCTTGTAAGTTATATTGTAGATAAAAGAAGAACTGTATATTTTTGGACGTACAACATTGTCATTCATGACGTTTTGGTAGGATGTTGCAAAGTTATCGTTCGTTTAACTCTTGATATATGCCCATTGCAGGCTTATTCCACTGTTGGTACACCTGACTATATTGCTCCAGAAGTTCTGTTAAAAAAAGGTTATGGGATGGAATGTGATTGGTGAGTATTATGATTTTCAGCAAAAGGGTGTTTGAATGTTTAACACTGATGAATTAATTCATGTTTTAAATATCAATTGTGATCTCATTACCGTAGACTCAATTTCCGTTAATCAACAAGCAATTGGAGAATCATGTGGCATAACAATAACTATTTTTACTGCCTTTCATATTGTAATGGGATCATTTTGAAATTGCTGTACCATATCACCTTTATGGACCATAAACTGAAGAGCCACTTTGTTTTTTGATGCCTGGATTGACTGAGTTGTGAATTTTGTTGATACACAGGTGGTCACTTGGTGCTATTATGTATGAAATGCTTGTGGGTTACCCCCCCTTCTATTCTGATGATCCAATGTCAACATGCAGGAAGGTAAAGTTTAGAAATATTGAAAGTTTTATTTTAAGAAGTTCTCTTTTAAAAAGCCTCAAGCATAATTCCCTTGGGCTTTTATGTGTGTAGCTTGTGACGTCTCATGTCACCATTTATTCTCACCTGTTTGCCTGATAATGTTTGCTGTCTTGCTCGTCTCTTGTAGATTGTAAACTGGAAAACGCATTTGAAATTTCCAGAAGAAGCAAGGCTGTCTCCAGAAGCGAAAGATCTTATTAGTAAACTCTTGTGTAATGTCAACCAGAGGTTGGGAACAAATGGCGCAGATGAAATAAAGGTGTTGTCTGGTGTGTCCTGTTCTAAGTATTTTCGATTTGCTCAACAACTCATTGCATATAATGGGAATTACCTTGCTGCTAATTCCTATTTCAGGTTCATCCTTGGTTCAATGGGACTGAATGGGAAAAGCTTTACCAAATGGATGCTGCATTTATTCCTGAGGTCAATGATGATTTGGATACTCAAAATTTTGAAAAGTTTGATGAGGTATAGATGGTCTTCAGTTTTTTTGTGGATTTTGTGAGGCTATTTGCGGTGAGCATATCATGTTGCTCATAATTTGATGAATACTGATTTTTGGTATGCAGGCTGACAATCAAAGTCAGAGTTCATCCAAAACTGGTCCCTGGAGAAAGGTAAGCTTACGAGCTTTGTTCATACTTAGCTATTGTCACTAATTTGTATATAGAATTTGTCACCATTGTTTGTTATTTAACTTGCCCTACAAGCTACCCCCACCCCACCCCTAATTCATTCCAAATTTTCCCCTTATATTTTTCTCTCTTCATTTTGCAGATGCTCTCCTCCAAGGACATTAATTTTGTTGGCTATACATATAAGAACTTCGAAATTGTTAATGATTATCAAGTGCCTGGGATGGGTATATCTCTATCTTCCATGAACTTGCAGGAGAACTTATCATTTGCTATATATTGGTATCATTTAAAAGTTTTTGTACGTACATGTGTGCATGGATTTTGATGGTTCATGCAATGTACGGGTTAACCCGCAAAATGTTAAGTCGTCAAACTGGTAAACAAACGAAGCATCTACTGACTGGCTGGTTTCCAATTATTTGAGTGCTCTTTAGTGTGGCAATTTTCCGTTTTTTGTAAACTTGGGTGCCTTCTTTCTATGTAGCCTCGTTGAAGAAGAAAAGCACCAAATCGAAAAGACCATCTATTAAAGCACTTTTTGGTACGTACATCATTCATATCGTATCTACATCATTCATATCGTATCTGTCTTCTAACATATATTGCTGCCCAGCATTTAAACTAGGATTGGGCAAATGTCTTTACATTTCTTACCTTTTTGTGTTCACTTGATGCAGATGAAGAGTCAGAGACGTTGGAGACATCCGATAGTGGTAGTCAACATGTGCAAGGGAGCTTTTTGAACCTCTTGCCTCCCCAATTAGAAGCACCTCAAAACCGGGAGGACTCTTCCTGACCTCGCCAATCCATCAGACGGACTAGGAGCTTGTTCCCAATAGCATTTCGGCTTTCAAGTGA
This sequence comes from Malus sylvestris, assembly GCF_916048215.2. Classification (NCBI taxonomy): domain Eukaryota; kingdom Viridiplantae; phylum Streptophyta; class Magnoliopsida; order Rosales; family Rosaceae; genus Malus; species Malus sylvestris. The sequence goes on along the minus strand of NC_062264.1, from coordinate 31,842,308 downwards.
CAAAGGATACAATTCTCGACGCTGCCTTCTGCGCCTGTATTTTTTTTTCATGGCTATACCGGCTGGAGCTTCGGGGTTTCGAACGAAAACTCAAGGGGCTCTTGAGGCCTGAAGAAAGGTAGTGAACTTTGAAGCCACTAATTCTAATTGAGCCTCTTTCTTTGACAAAGCGTCCTCTAAGTTTCTCTGTCTTGAAAGATGAAAGTACAAGGGAAGCGTAAATATTACCCAAACTCATTTTACCACTAAAGTGTAATTTTCTTCTTTCTTCTTCCTCTTCGATGTCATTCTACCGAAATATGTACAAAAAAACACATGAATTTGTTCGATGTATACACTTCCTATTCACTTTATTAATTAACGATAGCAATACAATTTGTTCACTGTATATGTGTGTTTTTTATTATCAACAACTACCGTTCATAAAATTTGAACGTTTAACCTTGTCTACCATGGTGGAAACTTTGGTACCATCATACCAAACGGTTGTTAAGTTGATCTCTCTCGTTTCCTTTGTATTTTGTTTTGACAAAAAAAGAAAAGAAAAGAAGGGAAGTATACCAATAGAATTAGTTACGAACTTTTAATCAAGAGTTCGATGGACATAACATGCTAATAAAAAAGCAATGAGCTGTGATTTATAACAATGAACTGTGATTTATAGCAACTGGTTGAGTACCCTCTTATACTCTAAGATTCTAGCAGGTTTTATTTGTGCGTATTTTTCCGATCAATTCATTGCGAAGAATAACGAACAACTTTCGTCATGCTTAGACAATTTCACATCATGCTAGAGTAAACAAAATACATGTGACTACGTCGTGTATTCTCTATATATATATATATAATTTTTTTTATTTAATTAATTTCATCTTTCAGTCGAAAACGTAAAGCGCAGGAAGATTCGGTCGAATGCAATGCACGTCAACTGTGAATCACATCCGAGGCCAAATGAAATTAGGGCATAATTTGAAAAATAATCTCCAATTCGGTATATTGTTATTATTCCTCCTGGTGGGTCCGCGTTTGCTCCAAGATTGCCATATGGCGACAATATAGACGATACAGTCACCATCATTTAGCAACCATTTCTGTATTAATTAATTAAATCAATTAAACATTTAAAAACCATTTTACATTAAATCTCTTCTTTTTTTTAGTCAAACATTAAATCTCAATTGACTAGACAAAAAATGGCACACAGATACCTTTTGATTTTCCTGCTGAAGTGGGATGGAGTTCAACAAACTACAATTTTCCAAGAAGTTTGCTATTCACATACTTTTTTTTACTTCTTACATATTTTTTTTATTATTAATTTTTATCTTTCGATCTTCTTCGATCCATTGAATCTGGTGATAAAAAATTGAGAATGATGTGTGAGAAGTACACATGGGTATGTAGATAGCATACCCCTTTTTCAAAGAGCGCAATAAACTCAAATTAGTTTTTGTAAAATTATCTTATTCAATATTACAAATAGCGCAATAAACTCAAATTTCTGTCATGACCTAATTGTCCTATAAACATACTTAAAACTTCCAACAACAAAAAATAAACATAAATTTAGCTCTAGTACAACTTTTTTTTAAAATATTTTATAATGGTTGTAACAGAAAAAAATGGTGACAGAAGTTCAATTTTGAACATGTTAAAGACTTATTAAAATTGCTCAACTAATTCCTTAGTTTGATTCTGCTAAAACAAAGAAAATAGATCTAGCTAGGATGGATCCGAAGTGGTTGACTGGGACTTGGACGCTGGATCTTGACTAGTTTGATGGCTTCTGAATGCTAGGGGAAGTTTTGCCGAATTTTTAGTATATTTTATTAGTTGATAATTTTAGTTTTGTTTTTATGCATATTAGGCGTTCGTCACACATCCGGTTGATGGCTAGAACGGTTTGGTTTCGGTATTCACTCGATATCGGGGTTGGGGTGTGTTAGAGACTTTCCATTCAAGGTTTTTTTAACGAACAATACTTGGCTACTCAAAAATGAGTAGAAACTCCTACTTAAAACCCTTAGTGTTTTAATCATAATTTTTTTTGCTTATAATCAGAATTGTTCATACTATGAATCACATTGTAAAGAGCATCTCTGTAAAAAAAAAAAATTAAAATTAAGATTGTTTAGTCAATCTATTGTAGCAAATACATAGACGGTTCTTAATGCTTTTACCAATAATGTTCATTTGTTTTTAAATAGTTTGATGACTAAACGGCCTTCATTTTAATTGATTTTTTGCATAGCCGATATTTATAGGATGATTTATAATATGAACGGTTCTGATTATAAATACAAAATTCTATAAATTGACAACAAATAATTTGAGAAATTTTGAGTAGGAGTTCTTACTCATCTTAAAGTAGCCAATTATTGTTTTTTTTTAACAGTTATTTATCCTTACAGCACAATAGAAGCGATTTTGAAAAAGAAACACAACATTCCCGAACTAGCCTCAATCCAATCCAAGAAAGCAAAAAAAATCGATCCATATATTGACCCATTCAAACTAAATTTTGCGAATAATTTAATTTAGGTCTGTCGCAAAAAATGGACACAGATCCTCTCCGGATCTGAGCCTAGTGATCAATAGATCCGGACCATTGAAATTTGATACAACGGTTGTAATTATTATAACTTTTAGAAAGGTCCCTTATTTGTAGTTGTTGAATCAAATTTTAATGACCAGGATCTATTGATCCCTAGGCTTAGATCCGGAGAGGATCTGTGTCCGCAAAAAATGTCATCATGTGGGCCAATATGCTCTACATATAAGAAACAATAAGAAACAAATTTTGAACAACCTCAGGACCTGCAGTTGAGACAATCCAATTATTTGATAGATTATTTTAAAACAATTCAAATTAAAAAAATAAATTAAGAATCTTAATTTATTCAGAGCAGCCATCGATAATTAACAACTGCCTGATGCGTTTAGCGGGTCAGTTGTTTCTTTCCTCATCTTCTTGAATTGTAATTCATCTCCATATAATCGCATCTTAAATGTATTCCAAATCCTTGAGCAATATTTTTTCTTCTTCATATAATTCACAACATATATATAACTTTCGAGATGTAATGAACAAGGAGTGTGTTAGGTTTACGTATGATTTTCATAATCGCATGTTATTTCCAATTTTGAGATCAGAATTTCATAAACTCATGCTGAATTTGGTATTTTATTATATTATTTCATAATTTTAAAATTATGAGAGTTGTATGACTTCATCTATATACCAAGAAGAAAAATTATATCATCTCCTTGGCTCTCTAGTTCTCAAATTCTCATTTTTTGTATGTAGTATATTCAAGGGAGTTGTAATTGAAAAGATAGTTATCCATTTGAGTACATTGTATTACATATCTAAAGTCAAGAAGTATATTTTGACAAAAAAACAAGTCAAGAAGTATATATAGAGTTATGCAAGTTTTAGAATTTCGGGTTGGATTCAGATTATGAAACTAAAATATCCTTAATATAATTACATTAAATATTCTCCAAACCATTTAACATGTAAACAAAGAAAAAACATTGATGGATAATTGTTGACCCTAAAAACTACCAAGCCTATGTGGCGCACATGCTGAGTAACTAATGAGCTAACTACGTCATTTGGTTATATGCGTGGCGTGCCAACTTGACAACCGAGCTCGGCCAGGGAGTAAAATATGTTGATGTCGTGTTGAGTGCGCTGCTGACTTCTTGATCTTGCGACTGCGACCGAGGTAGGAACACATCTCAGCTTTCGGGTTCTAGAGCCTGAAGACAAGGCTGCTAGTTCTGCGAAATTCACAAATCGTTGGCGCCGAGTTCGATCATGGTGATTATATTCGTGAGAGTATAAGCACACCGTATTGGCACCAGACTATATGGACACAAATACTTGAAAGAGATGTATGTCTTGATGGTAAATGTGGTTAAGTCGTCGGAATGCCGAACTCTAAAGTGCACTTGTGAATATCCAATCATAAAACAACTCGGCGTTCAACGTGCCGAGCCTAGTAACCTGTAACACCTCACTTCGCCGAGAAGGCTGATGAGATGACCTCTACCAACAAGGGTTCAGAAATCCTTGTCGACCGAGACTTGGATAAATAACCAGTCAGTCTCGAAGCAGTGCTGTTTATCCAAACTGAAGGTGCTCATTGATCGGCTGATTCTACAGCTCCAGTGCTGTTTATCCAAACTGAAGATGTGGGTGTGAGAAGAAAGGGGAAGATGATAAAATCTCAAAGGTTGTTGAGAAGCTTTGCGCAGGGCAATTTGTGTGTTGAATTGGAGGGCCCCGAATGATGCACTTTCTTCTCTATTTATAGCAGCAAAACCCCCTCATAACCGAACTAGAAATGTACTCGGATTAGAACTCCTCAACCCAATCTAATTAGGTTTCGGCCAATCCGAGCTCCAATAGGACTTTGAACCAAGCTCCATAACAAACTAGATTCATCTCCTGATCCCAAGCACCTTCGGCTTCAAAACTCCTTGTTCCACAAAGAATCGACTACTTCACCCTTTATCTAAACTAATCCTCTTTGCAACAGGATTCGGCCGGCCCACAAGAAAATTATAGATAAATGCCATTGGGCCGAGAATAATCTCAGGCTTGGCCCAAAATAACATTTTGGGCCCAAACGATAGTTTTCAAAATAATTAGGCTTTAATATAGTATTGTAAGAGTGATATTCTAGTAGTTTATCTAAAGCTAAGTGCTAACTAGCTGTTCTTGGTCTGGTATTAACTCTCTTTTTATTGTTAGAAGTGGTCTTGAAGTTTTAATTTCTCCTACACCAATAATTAGTAGGAAAAATACAAATCATTAATAGTACTATCAAGAAATCATCTGCCATCAAACGTATTTGCAGGGCGCGCCCTAGAACATTGCTCTCCTTCCAAGTTTAAATTTTCATTCTTGTAATTTAAATAAATTAGAATATTGCTCAAATAAAGAGAAAGTTTAGAAATCAAACAACCAAATCTCTATTAAATAGTTTTCATTAGTTTTTATATATTCTTAAAGTAGTTTTTGTAGTATTCCACGTCATGAGTTTGATTCATGACACTGATGAATCACACTATGGTGTAACACTTCGGTAGTGCTTCATGTGCGTGTCCGGTGTAAGACTTAGAAAACTAATATTCTGGCAAATAATATAGAAGAAAATCACTACCTGAATGACGTGGGGAGTTCTTGGCTTGTTGCATGTTAGCTTTTTCTGTATGTCTTGGATATGCCGGCCATCCCTTCCATACCAAACTACTGCCAAAATTCTGCTGTCATGCGGCCACCCCCTTTAAAAACAAACTCCATCTCTTCATTACCACTCCCCTTCATCGTTTTCTTTCCCTAACAATCTTACTGAAACCAGAATTTCAAATGGCTGATGGGACTGTGAATATAATCCAATCCCACCAACCTTGGATTAATTACCCCAACCCTAATGTCAATGGCTTCCAAAATAATCCCAACTCCGATCCCAAGCCCGTCGAGAACCGGTTTATAAACTTGGAGAGGAGTGAACTATCTCTGTGGGTGGAGCACATATCAAAACAGCTCATCGACGACTTGCCAGAACCCGCCACAGCCGCCAACACCGCCGCCAATGACACGTTACAGACGTCTGAGGACTATTTTGTCCCGTCATCACTTTCCACCGACTTAAATAGTCCGAGGAAAGTCCCATGGAGAAGCTATGGTGAGCATGAGCTTCATGAGCTCCAGCGGGGCAATGAGCTTCAACTCCTTGCAGATAATAATAACGTAAGAGCAAGAGGAGGGAATGATATGAGTAAGCTCGATGAGCATGGCTTAACCCTAATCACCCTTCTCTTCGAATGCGCAGTTGCCATCTCCGTTGACAACCTCCCCGAGGCCCATCGGATGCTCCTCGAGCTAACCCAAATGACCTCTCCGTACGGGCCATCATGCGCTGAGCGCGTGGTGGCCTATTTCGCCAAGGCCATGGCTAGTAGGGTTATCAACTCATGGTTAGGCATTTCCTCTCCATTGGTCAACTACAAAAGCGTTCATGGTGCTTTTCAAGTCTTCAACACCATCTCCCCTTTCATCAAATTTGCCCACTTCACTTCCAACCAAGCCATCCTCGAGGCCTTTCACCACCACGATATGGTTCACATTCTTGACCTCGACATCATGCAGGTACATATGGTTCGAAATTTCGATGGTACTTTACGGATAATACTTGCCTCCTTCCATTAGAATTAGACATTCCTACAGTCCTAGCTACCAATCACAGTTTAATGTGCTCATAATATTTTCTTTTTATATATTTAAGAAAAAATTAGGTTCTCATCCTTATTTTTTCTACTCCATTGATTAAAACATTATTCCTTTTCAAATTTTGATCAGGTCCTTCAGTTTTAATAAACGTCATTAATTATTAAAAAAAAATTTACATGTCAAGATAATTAAGTTTTATTTTTAAATATATTCATTTAGTGTTAGAAACGTTACATTTGGTATATTATATTATGGCTAAACTTTTTATCATATATTTCTATTTCTAATTTGTACCCATTTTTAATTTGCAACCCTTTTTTAAATTGTACCAATTTTCTTTTAAATTTTAATTTGTACCCATATATTGATTTCTTTTTGTCCCTTATTTTTTAAACTTTTATTTGTACTCATAATTTTTTAACTTTTTATTTGTACCCGTAATTTATTTATAATGTACCCATTATTTTTTTTTTACAAATGTACCACTTTGTTATATGTAAAATGTATCCCTATTTTTTTTGTAAGTACCATTTTTTATGTAAAAGTACCCATTTTTTTAATGTAAAATCCAATTATTTTTTAATATAAAATGTACCCATTGTTTTCTATATAAAACGTACCCACTCTTTTATGTAAATGTACCAATTATATATATATATAATGTAGCCAAATTTTATTATATAAATGTACTCATTTTATAAAAATAAAAGAATAAAATAAAATCCAATTTTTTTTATAATCTAGAATGCACCCATAATCAATTATTATTATTATTTTTTTATCAAAACCCATAAGCAATTTTGAATGATTAAATTGGTAGTGTAAATGAAAGAAAAAAAAAGGGTTGAGTCTTTATTAGTATTTTTGCATTTCTTTTATTATTATGTCATTTATGTAGCAGGAGAGGGACTTCAATAAAAAATCTAAAATGCATAAGGTTTGAGCCTATAACAGTTAGGGACAAGGACTGCAACTAAACTATCCCTATATTTAATGAGTTATTTTTGCATATACGTCAAACTGTGATTTTGCAGGAATAAGTTATTTCTCTCGTGTTATATAATTTTAACTAACTTCGATGTATATTGTGTGCAGGGTTTGCAATGGCCAGCCTTGTTTCACATTCTCGCCACACGCATGGAGGGTCCTCCACATGTGAGAATGACCGGCATGGGCACATCATCGGAAATCCTGCTGGAGACCGGAAAGCAACTCTCAAGTTTTGCAAGGAGACTCGGACTGTCATTCGAATTTCATCCAATTGTCAGGAAAGTTGGTGAGGTAGATGCTTCCATGGTCCAAGTACGGCGAGGGGAGACCCTCGCCGTGCACTGGCTGCAACACTCGCTGTACGATGCAACTGGCCCCGATTGGAAAGCGATGAGATTCATTGAAGAATTAGCACCAGGGATTATCACGCTAATAGAGCAAGACATGTCACATAGTGGCTCATTTTTGGACCGTTTTGTTGGGTCGTTACATTACTACTCGACGATGTTCGATTCACTAGAATCATACTTGCCTAGTGACAACCCTAACCGGCACAAGGTGGAGCACTGCCTGTTTTATAGAGAAATCAACAACATATTGGCGATTGGAGGGCCGGCGAGAAGCGGTGAAGACAAGTTCCGGCAGTGGAGAAGTGAGCTTGGGGCCAGAAGTGAGTTCATGCAAGTAGGGATGAGTGGGAATTCAATGGCACAAGCACAGTTGATATTAAATATGTTTCCTCCTACACATGGGTATAACCTTGTGCAAGGAGATGGCACTATTAGGCTTGGGTGGAAGGATACTAGTTTGTATGTTGCTTCTGCATGGACATGCTCTCATGCTTCTAAGATATAACTACCCAATTTTTTATACAAGCAATATTGGAGAGGGTCTGAAGTAGACTTGGCATTCGTGTCGTGTTTTCCGTGTTCGTGTCGTTTTCGTGTCATACCCGATATCTTAACGGGTCGTGTCGTGTAACACCCGTTAAAATAAACGGGTAAAATGACCCGACCCGAAATCGACCCGATAATATTAACAGGTAATATGACCCGACCCGTTACCCGTTAAGGAAAATATATTTTAAACCAATAAATAATCAAATGAAAAACATAATACTAAATAAGTATATACATTTCATATTATCACATCCAAAACATAAAAACGCAATTTTGTTTTAAGTATATTTTCGCTTACCTAAAGTCTTTAATAGTTTTTTAATTAATGTAGAAGTGTAAAAAAATATAGAAAAAAATATATAAACACTCGTAATGACAAGCTTTATAACTTTCATGAAGAGCTTAACTTCGAAATTCGCCACTATAATCATATAAATCATAGATCAAAATTTAACCGTTGATTGTTGTTTACATTTATGCTTCATTGTTCTCATCAAATTTCGTTTTTTTAGATTTTCTTTTTTGAAAACATGATCTATTAGAGGGTGCAGGTAGATGAACGGTTTGGATCGTTGGATCGTTGATATTATATTTAGAGTTCTACGGTTAGTGAAAATATTGCTTGATGTTTATAAAGTTTCTACAAATTATATGACATTGACTCATATTTCAGTTAATCGTAAATATCGAAACGTGATATCATCTTCTTACATCCACCAGATGATCATGTTTTCAAAAAATAAAATTTTAAAAATGAAATTCAATCAGAAGAATAAAGTGTAAATAACAATTAACGGTTAAATAAATTTAAGGTTTCACTACTACAAAATTATCTATTGCTGGCGGTCCAAAAACTTTTTTCAACGATCCAACCGTCAAACTTATTTGTACACATTCCAAGATTGCATACGTAAAAAATATTTAAAAAACAAACATTCAGAGATTACGTAACGGAACAAAAGTTTTCGACGGTTATAAACGAAAAATCACAATTTAACGGTTATTTTAGCTCCGATCTTGATGATTTTTTACAGATACACTCCTCGACCCTATAAGAATGTAATGAATAAATTTGATCTTTAATTTAAAGTATTTACACTAGTGGATACCACAAAAACTTATTTTATACTTAATAGAAGTATAATATTAACTCTAAGTGTTTGTTTAATCTACCGTTTTGACGCAATATGCATTCTACGAAACTTTTTTCAACGATCCAACCGTCAAAATTATTTGTACATTTTTCGAGATCGCATACGTAAAAAATCGTAAAAAACAAACATTCAGAGATTACGTAACGGAACAAAAGTTTTCAACGGTTATAAACGAAAAATCACAATTTAACGGTAATTTGAGCTCCGATTTTGATGATTTTTTACAAAAACACTCCTCGACCCTATAAGAATGTAATGAATAAATTTGATCTTTAATTTAAAGTATTTACACTAGTGGATACCACAAAAACTTATTTTATACTTAATAGAAGTATAATATTAACTCTAAGTGTTTGTTTAATGTACTGTTTTGACGCAATATGCATTCTACAAAACCTTTTTCAACGATCCAACCGTCAAACTTATTTGTACACATTCCGAGATCGCATACGTAAAAAATCGTAAAAAACAAACATTCAGAGATTACGTAATGGAATAAAAGTTTTCGACGGTTATAAACAAAAAATCATAATTTAACGGTTATTTTATCTCTGATTTTGATGATTTTTTACAGATACACTCCTCGACCCTATAAGAATGTAATGAATAAATTTGATCTTTAATTTAAAGTATTTACACTAGTGGATACCACAAAAACTTATTTTATACTTAATAGAAGTAAAATATTAACTCTAAGTGTTTGTTTAATGTACTGTTTTGACGCAATATGCATTCTACAAAACTTTTTTCAACGATCCAACCGTCAAACTTATTTGTACACATTCCAAGATCGCATACGTAAAAAATCATAAAAAACAAACATTCAGAGATTATGTAACGGAACAAAAGTTTTCGACGGTTATAAACGAAAAATCACAATTTAACGGTTATTTTAGCTCCGATTTTGATGATTTTTTACAGATACACTCCTCGACCCTATAATAATGTAATGAATAAAATTGATCTTTAATTTAAAGTATTTACACTAGTGGATACCACAAAAACTTATTTTATACTTAATAGAAGTATAATATTAACTCTAAGTGTTTGCTTAATCTACCATTTTGACGCAATATGCATTCTATAAAACTTTTTTTAACGATCCAACCGTCAAACTTATTTGTACACATTCCGAGATTGCATACGTAAAAAATCGTAAAAAACAAACATTCAGAGATTACGTAACGGAACAAAAGTTTTCGGCGGTTATAAACGAAAAATCACAATTTAACGGTTATTTTATCTCTGATTTTGATGATTTTTTTACAGATACACTCCTCGACCCTATAAGAATGTAATGAATAAAATTGATCTTTAATTTAAAGTATTTACACTAGTGGATACCACAAAAACTTATTTTATACTTAATAGAAGTATAATATTAACTCTAAGTGTTTGTTTAATCTACCATTTTGATGCAATATGCATTCTACGAAGCTTTTTTCAACGATCCAACCGTCAAAATTATTTGTACACGTTCCAAGATCGCATACGTAAAAAATCGTAAAAAACAAACATTCAGAGATTACGTAATGGAACAAAAGTTTTCGACGATTATAAATGAAAAATCACAATTTAACGGTTATTTTATCTCTGATTTTGATGATTTTTTACAGATACACTCCTCGACCCTATAAGAATGTAATGAATAAATTTGATCTTTAATTTAAAGTATTTACACTAGTGGATACCACAAAAACTTATTTTATACTTAATAGAAGTATAATATTAACTCTAAGTGTTTGTTTAATGTACTGTTTTGACGCAATATGCATTCTACAAAACTTTTTTCAACGATCCAACCGTCAATTATTTGTACACATTCCGAGATCGCATACGTAAAAAATCATAAAAAACAAACATTCAGAGATTAAGTAACGGAACAAAAGGTTTCGACGGTTATAAACAAAAAATCACAATTTAACAGTTATTTTAGCTCCGATTTTGATGATTTTTTACAGATACACTCCTCGACCCTATAAGAATGTAATGAATAAATTTGATCTTTAATTTAAAGTATTTACACTAGTGGATACCACAAAAACCTATTTTATACTTAATAGAAGTATAATATTAACTCTAAGTGTTTGCTTAATCTACCGTTTTGACGCAATATGCATTCTATGAAACTTTTTTTAACGATCCAACCGTCAAACTTATTTGTACACATTCCGAGATCGCATATGTAAAAAATCGTAAAAAACAAACATTCAGAGATTACGTAATGGAACAAAAGTTTTCGGCGGTTATAAACGAAAAATCATAATTTAACGGTTATTTTATCTCTGATTTTGATGATTTTTTACAGATACACTCCTCGACCCTATAAGAATGTAATGAATAAATTTGATCTTTAATTTAAGGCATTTACATTTTTTTATATATGAGTGATTTTATATATATATTTTTACATTTTTTACACTTCTACAATAATTATTATTAATTTTATTAATTTTGCCCTCAAATAAAAAACATTATTCATGAGGGTTTGAAGGATTTAAAAAATCTAAACGATAATATAAGTGTAACAATTATCTATTCGTGGAGGAATAATGATAAATCACGAGTGTTTATATATTCTTTCACATTTTTCATACTTGTATGTATGTCTTCTTAGTTCTTGCATATACAAATACTATACCAGTATATTTTAATTTTGGACAAGAATATGTTATGTAAAATTTATCCTAGTAATGATAATAAAGAAGTCTCATAATAAAAATAAATAATGACTAATTTTTTTTTTTTTTATAATTTATATAGAACAATAATACAAAACTATATATTTAATATAGAATATATTGTATATATTAATATGACTATTGTATTTTATAATAAATATTTTAGTAATTAAACTTTAAAATTATTAAAATAATTTTTTTCTTAACGGGTCGAAACGGGTTACCCACGTGTTACCCGCGTGTATACCTGTTAAGAACCCGTTATTAACGGGTTCTTAACGGGTCACCCGATAGTGACCCGATAAGTTATCGTGTTGACCCGAAACCCGTTATTTTCGTGTCGTTTTCGTGTCGTGTCAAAAATTGCCAAGTCTAGTCTGAAGGAATATCGAACGTAGGATTTATATGGGTTTTTTTACCTTCATGTGAAATGGTTGGTCATTGTTTAATGACTTGCTTTTACCTGACAGTGTGACATATTATGCTGCCATATTTTCAACAAACTTGTTAAATGGTTAATTGAACGTAAATCACTTGCTTATTTTAATTCGTTTCGTATTTAAAAAATCATAGAAACCTGTTATTATCAGTCCATAAAAGGTCATTATGCAGTGCTAGAATCCAATAACATCTCGCAATTGTTCAACATTTTTTTTTTTTCTAATTAAATCAGTTAAATATTTTTTTTTTGGATGCAGGGTGCCCTGATGCCAGCAAAAAATGTTGCTCATGAAATGTAGTTCGGACAAGTGGCCATTTACCACAGTGGTGAAAATGAGTTGAGCCTTTGCATGACATCGTGGGCTCAAACTCCGTCAGTGGTTAAGTTAACTTCTAATCTAACAAAATCTATCATCTGACAAAAAAATAAAAATAAAAACTGTAGTTTGGACAAGGCCAGTGTGCCAGATGCTGTGAAGATGGTGAGACACCACCAGCAGCTGTGCCTCCCATCGACATCGGTTCATGAAAATTCGCTTCGCAATCGTTTTCGAAATAAAATCACGGCAGAGGCAAAATTCGTGTTGGTCGATAATTGCGAAGAATACAATACAATGTAATACAAGCACATCCAAGGTGAATCTCAAAAGTGAAAGCTCACATTTGTTTCTGTTTTGTGCTTTGCTACCATGTAACCAGACAATGGCAGCTCACGGAAACGTTTCATTCAAAATCTTATATTCTATGAGCCCTAGTAACTATGACTTTACAAATTATGACACCATGCCCGGTTTTTAGAGAGAGAGAGGGCTAGCTACAAAGAAAACATAACGAAAAAAGTGACCAAAAAATTGTAGCTGTTTGCCCGTGTCACCAACTCGCCATCGCTTGGGTGCAAAATTTCGATGAACAAAGTTGATACCCCAGGAAAACATCTATGACTTTACGGTCTGCAAGAGCAAAAGGAGAAGAAATCCTTCAGTTTCTAAATCAAGGAAAGAGCCTCCTCTACCATGCTCACTCCTCTAGAAATCTTTTCGAAGAAGCAGTTATCTGGAATTTATTTTTGTGTTTTCTTTATCTGGAGAAGAGGAATTATAATCAAGTTTTCGAAAATCTCACAATCCCCAAATAAAAAAAAAGTGCCCTGGTTATGCTTTGCTTTAGATGAACACATACCTTCAAGTACTTTTTGTGAATTCTCAATGCCTCATTACATGCCTTTCTAGCATCCAGATTTCCGGTTATGCCACCTAAGATCTGGAGACCAGTACAAGATTAGTTAACAGTTAACAAAAAAAGTATGAATGTGCATTGGAACATGAGAGAGAGAGAGAGAGAGAGAGAGAGACCGAGACAACATCATCTAGACCCTTAGCCTCCTTTAAAAGTTGCTTATTTTTGGTTTCAAGAACACTTGCAACAAGAAAGACGGAAAGTGCACCATGTTGTTCTGTGTATCCCGTCTTCACAATGTTTCTCTCGAACTTGCCATATTGCTTTAGTTCTTTGTCATTTACATTTGGTGGTGTAGCACCCCCACTCGGACCTTCATACGATGAGAAAATGTTTGGGTTGTATTCCATGGCCCACATCAGCTGAAACCAATCTATATTACTGTCTTAAAACAAGCTTATGAAGGAAAGCAAAGAAAAAAAAAATACCCCTCAATACATTAATTACATTGAGATCCACAAGACCTAAAGTTCGAATTCACATCAGAAATTGACAACGTGAACTCAAACTATATCTCATCCATCATCCTGGAAGTATATATGTCTCAATAATAAAAAAAAATCCAGTACGGCAAAAGTACAGTTTTCCTACTCACCTCCCAAAGATACAGTGCATCCACAAAGGAAAACTCTCTTCGGAACAGGACCATTAGCATGCGAAAAGCAAATAAATACTCCCCGCCATCTAGATCCTCTGTCAATTAGATGGAAATGGAGTTTTAGCTAAGTATGAAGGACCTGTGTTAGTCGACATGCACAGAGGAAGTATTACCAAGGTGCTGATGAAGTTTAGGATCAATAGTTTTGATTACTTGGGAGAGTGTACCCAGCTGAGATTGCACCCCTATCGAACTTGCACTGCACCTAAAATTTTCTCGCTGTTTTCAAAACAAAAGCAGGAATCTGAATTATACCCTAACAGAAGCATATCACAAGCACAAATCATCTAACAAATCATTTAAAGAAAATTTGTCATCAGTAAATAATAAAAATGAACAAGACAAATAATCAGCCTCAAGACCCCCAAAAGACAACTTAACACTTCTTAGTTTCTTGTCATGCATGATCTCTATCAGAAGGGAATTAAACACACCATCGATGAAACCAGATGAGTCTTTAGTAGATGTTGGAATCCGATCCAGTTCAGCAGAACAAAGTTAGAACTCCTTTTCCAGTATAATTTAAGGTTAAGTATGCCACATTTAACTTGACTATAAGTTTAAGAGTTGATTTAACCATTGAAACTTGCCTAATTGTAACTTGTATCTGACTTTTGATGCCTAATGCTGAATATGTTGCCTTTATTTACTAGTGCAGCGCCTGACAGATTCAGCACAGCCAACATTCATGTATCTGTTGGCTAGAGAACTTACGCTAATTATATTTTAGGAATCCATTTACAGTGTTTTATAGAGAGTCAATTTCCTAAATACCTTCTAGGTCTGCCAATCATCCATCTTAATTTTTAACACCCTCACATCCATTCTCGGTACACCTTTCTCAACTGTCCATTCTAGTCTACATGATCAATTTGAGTAGTCAGGACTCAGACTACAGAAAGAATACGACAACCGAAATTGCTCTAGTCAAATACTAGATCTCAGTTTAAACTGGTCGCACTATCCTACCTGTTCGGAATCACTCATAACAAGTTCATGGATAATGGACAGCAAAAAGTGGCAGTTAACACTGGTCTATCAAAACAAGCAACCGATAATAGTACCATAAGGTAAGAAGTAAAACATACCAGCCTTCGCATAGCACGTTCGAAACACCAATAGGCATCTGCTTCATTTTCAATAAGAATTACCATTGGCGAGCATATATCATTCATTCCTGCTCAAAAGTGCCCATTATAAAATGTCACTTAATACTGTTCAACTTTGATAGAATATCACTTGAGATTCAGAGACATTCACCTTGAACATAACCAATATCATTGTCCACCCAAGCATAAATTGAAAGAATGTCCCAAAGTTTTGCCTGATTAGCTTGACTTTCATAAAAGACAAGTGCTCGATCCGTGCGAACAACATCCAAACCTACAAGCCAAACCCCCCAGTTGAGTAACCACTTCTAATGGTTAACATAAGTTAAAATAATCATGAGATACCAAAATAGATAAAGGTTCAGAACTTAAAGTATTGAAAAAGAAAAAATCTAAAAGTGAACACTTGGTAAAATAAGCATAAGATACTCAAACGTGTATGGTTCACAACTTATCCAAATTTTGTAGTTTTGCAACACATATGCAGCAGATATGTACCAATTTGATGCAAGAAAAGCTTCCACTGAATCACTTTCTTGTCTGAAGAAGCATGGTTTGCAGCCCCTGTCATATTGCCATTTTCTGATTCTTCTGTTGGTTGGCCATCGTCCGTGATGATTGGCGTTGTAATAAATTTTCCACTGCCAATAACTGGAACCATCTTCTGGCATTCAGCTTTCAATCTGTTATACTGCTCCCTAAAATTGTATGTTATACATTAAGTCACCATAAATGGGGGTAAGGCTAGCCGACATTCACCTCTCCCAGACCCTGCGTAAAGCGGGAGCCTTGTGCACTGGGTACGACTTTTTTTTATACATTAAGTCACCATATTAAATTAAAATAATGTAAGATGGAGTCGATGGACAGCATGCCACTGGGACTTTTTTTTGTTAAGGGAAATAATGTAAGGGGAAACTAGAATATGAAAAACCATCTAGTGATGCCAGACTAGAAATAAAATCTTTACCCCTTCCAAGCCTCACTAACCTCACATTTCACCTGCACCCCTCTTTATCTACCAAAAAACTACAGCACAGACTTAGGTCTAACACCCAAAACCAAGTGAAGGAAAAAATCGTACAACCCCATCTCGTAACCATCCATGCTACCAAAATATATTACTCTAGAGCAATTCAAAACTTAAAGAACCAGGATCTTTCCATGGATCCAGAATCATGAGGTTATGTTCAATTTGAGAGCCATCTTCTACATATTAGATTGCAAAAAACAAAAATGTTTTACCTCCGGCGCTGCCTGAGCTGATTTCGTTCATCAAAGGTGCTATTTGGATCAAAGCAACCTAACAAGAACTCCCAAACTACACCTTTGATTGCAGGATGGACACCCTAGAATAACAAATGAAGTAAGAAGATATATACTATATATCTTACACATACAATTTGAAATTTGAGTGCACCAAAGGAGCATTATATGGTGTACCTAACACCAGCAAGGCTAAAAATTATATATGATGTGTTTGCTATATCCTACACGCAGAATTTAACATCTACTTTTTTTCTTTTGTTGGGGACACAACTCAATATCACAAGTGACGAAACACACATAGAAACATAAAACAATCCCCCACCTCCAACAATAGATCCTAACTCAAAAAGAAGTTACAAATGAACGGATGGTTACCCCTCGTTGGATTCGTCTAAGCACTTTAGCTATATCCAAATGACCATCTTCAGAGAAGGCAGCATGCCATCTTCTTTCACTAAGAGTTTTCCCCGCCTGCAAAAGGCGATGCTTATAAGCATAAATCACACGTGTTTATCACAAGTACAATAAAGTAATCATGTTGTGAATCTTGCGATTGAGCATTGGTGGTGCATAACCATATCTTTTCAATGGAAAAACACTAGGAAGTTATCTTAGCAGCAATAATTAAACTGTTCCATAAGGTGGTTGAACTCAATTCTGTTAGACAGAGCTAAAAGATAAATTAGCAACAAAATGAAGTGAAAAGGGCATACCCTGAGCCTAAAGCGCGTCTTCGGGATGTCAACTTGGCATTCTGGTTTAATAGGATAGAAAGCATCCAACTCAGCTGTTGAAGCTTTCTTCATAAAAAACAACGCCATTTTCACTCGCAACCAAGCATCCAAGAGACAACCAATTCAATAGCTTTCGCCTTTTCTTTGTCCGGGCACCTAAATTCAAGTGCAGCGTCAGTATCACTTAAACATAAACACTAAGAAGATCAGATATACTCGAAAACGAAAGGAAACAAACATATGGGATCATCCCACAAAAATCACTGTCACATACCCAAAAATACCAAACTTCCCCAACATTATATCATTTTACATAATCTTGTCTCCAATGGAAAGTTTTCATATTTCAATATCTCAAACCACCAATCCATGATAAACCCAAAATCCCCCTTGCCCTTCAATGATTCATAATTCGTTCGTGATGAATAAAAAACAATATAAACATTTAAGCATCTCAAGATTAAAACTTGATGACAAAATCCCAGAAACAAGAGAAACCCAGATCCACAAATCATCTTCATGTTCATTCTACACATCAAATGCATTCAAAACATTAAAAAAAATGTAGATTTCTAATACCTTCACTAACTGGAGTCTTAGAAATTCAAATTAGAATTGTAAACGCTGCGACCCGTTTGAGCTTTTCTTCAAGATGGTAAAAAAAATTCACACAGATTGGAGAGAACGAGAGATGGGAGCGAAGAAGGCGCAGGAATAATATAGGAAAGGAAAGTTTTGCATCCATTTTTTTTTCAACGGTACAGGAAATCTTCTATTCTTTTGAAGCGTACCACTTTTGCTTTATGGCAATTTTTGGGTCAAATTTAACGTTGTTTTGTTTATTTAGGTGGAGAAAACTATCAGAAAATGTAACAAATTTTATGGTTCGAGTTTGTCAACGCAGAGGTTCAAAACTAAATTGAAAGTCCACGGTACAAATAAAATGGTTATGAAATTTACAAAGCCTTAAATCTTCCTCTTACACTAGTTTGGTTTTGTTTTTAGAAAAATGTTTCTGTTGTGTTACGAGAATATATAATTATAAAATAAAATAATTAAGTATTTGATAAATATTCTAGTTTAAAAGTGCTTGTAGCGTAAAATAAATAAATAAAAAATAAATAAAAAAGTTTATGAGTATCTGATAAATTTTCATGTAAAATTATTGTGTTTGGATAAAATAAATGACTAAAACTAATATGGTGTTGGATGTGATATTATTTCTTTTTTGTAACCCATTGATTCTTCAGGAAATTGAAGGTGGCTGTCTTTTTTCCCCTAGAGTGCAAGGGTTTTATTTGGTATTTAATTTTTTTATTAAATGGTATTATTCACTAGTGTTTGAAAAAAAAAAAAAAAAGCTAGTTTTTGAAAGTTGATTTGAGCTGCTTCCGCTTTTTGACTTTTAATGACTGTTGATTGTGCAAAAAAAAAAATGATTTTATTTTATTTTACCACCCGTTTAACACCCTAAATTAATTGTTTTATAAAAAATTTAAGCAATCTCAAAAAAAAAAAAAAATTGCTCGAAATCAAAGCCAAACTAGTACTTATTAAAGTATATAAAAATTGTTGATAAATTTGACAAACCAAAGAAAATTGATACATTTTAAAACATTAGGGTACGGAAAAAACAAAATCGAGGGTACAAATAAAATGGTCTATATTCAATTAGTGCATACAGAAAGCAATTTAAGTGTTTTTAGAACTCTAAAACTGCTTTCAATCGTTTTTTTTAACTAGTTACTAAAGGTTAAGTATAAAGAAGCATTGCCACTAGTACATAGTACAGTATAGTGATATCTCTTTATTCTTCTATGGTGAGAGGTCTATATTTAACTTATTTAATCAGTTTGATATCTAAATATGATTAGTTTATTGTGCGGTTACAACATCTCTAAAGGATATGTCAAAATGTACACATCAGCTATAATAGTAAAAAAAAAACCACCCTAATATTCTCCAACCGAAATGCCAAATCCTATGTGGTGATGACATGGATTGACAACAAAAGAGGTTACTGTCGAATTTGACAGTAGCTTCAAATGTTTTTTTATTAATTATCAAATGTATTTTATTAATTTTTAATTAATTTAATTATTTATTATAATTAATGTTGAGCTGACCGATGCAATTATCAACTTTTTTCTTCTTTTCAATCAATGAAGGTGAACATATTATTGATTAAACTTTAAATGTCTTTTATTAAATTTTAATTAGTTTAATAATTTATTTTATAAAATAATAAAATAATAATTTAATTTGACATATCGGTTGAAGAACAAAACTTTAAAAAATGTCAAAGTGAAAATTTAAATTTTATGTTCAAAATTTGATATCTCTGGAGATGGTCTTAGTCAAATACCTCTAATATCGTTGTATAAAAAAATAAAGGATAAAGAGGACTTGATTGTAAAGAGAGGAATATGTAAGGGCAGAAATGAGAAAGGACTATTCTACTAATATTATAGCCAATAGAATTCACGAATGTAGAAATTCCCACCACAATCTCGACCGCAGCGGATCCCCGCTCAGCTTCAACAAAACCCTATTTTTTCACATCTCAAACCCTAGCTATACCCTCTTGCCTCTCTCACTCATCTTCTCCAACTCCTCTGCCCCGATTTGTCCGATCGTCTGAGAAAATGCCGTTCAAGAGATACGTGGAGATTGGACGAGTTGCTCTCGTCAACTACGGGAAAGACTACGGCAAGCTCGTCGTTATCGTCGATGTCATCGACCAAAACAGGGTATGTTCTTGCTTTTATTTGCGCAAAATGCCATTTGTCCTCAATGCATTTTGCTTCAAAGCTTTCTGCTTTACGATTAAAACGCCGAGTAAAATAATGGGTATGTGTTTGTTTAATTTTGTGAAATATTATATGAAATTAAGCAGAATTTTGATGAAATTTTACAAGAAGATAAGCATATTTTTAGTTTATGAGTAGATTATTCTGTATTAATTATTTTGGCAAGGAATTGACAGAGACATGCTGTTTGTTTTGCAGGCTCTGGTTGATGCACCTGACATGGTGAGGACCCAATTGAACTTCAAAAGGCTATCGCTCACCGATATCAAAATCGACATCAAAAGGGTTCCGAACAAGAAGACTCTGATTGCTGCAATGGAGGCTGCTGGTGAGTTTTGACTTTTGAATGAATATGGAAAGATGAGAATTTAAGATGTATCTAATTTTACGTTCTTGTTACCAACTGAATTGAGTTTTTTTCGTAATGTGGTTGGCAGACGTAAAGAACAAATGGGAGAAGAGCTCGTGGGGCAGGAAGCTGATAGTGCAGAAGAGAAGAGCTGCACTCAACGATTTTGATAGGTTCAAGCTTATGTTGGCAAAGATCAAGGTGTGTTATTAATCTCACATTTTTCTTTTCTAAAAACTGAGGTTCCTCGTTCCTCTTATTTGTTTAATTTCTAGTTTTGTATGTTCATAAGATTTTCATTCAACGTGTGAGGAGTTGACAAAACCGTTGAGGGTAGGCTTTCGGCTCTCGCCTTCCCTTTTTCACACCTAATGTTAAGACACTGCCAATTAGGTATCGATAGCTTTTAAATCTGGAAAGTCTGCCGGGATTTGCCTGTGCAATTTCTACCGGGAGCTAAATTATTTCTTCAGTTTCAATTGCATGGTAGTTGTTGCTCAAAGTACCCCTCGTAAAAGGGACAGAGCTGATGCAAAGTAAAAGGATGAATCTTTTGATGCAAAGTAAATAATTGAAGTTTTAGAAAACCCGATCAGATGACTGCCTGATCGGGTTTGTACGCTGGAATTCAACCGAACCCTCAGTTGTTGGTACACTGGTTAATTTGTTTTTTTTAATGTTGTTTTGGTTTTTATGTTTGTACAGAGGGCTGGAATCATCAGGCAGGAGCTAACGAAGCTCAAAAAGGAGAGTGCAGTCTGAACGCAGTCCTGTTAACACATCTCGGCGAGTTTATGTTTTGATTCGTAGTTACAGGTGGAAATTAGCTGCAATTCGTTAAACCTTGTATGGATTTCTTTGAAACGAAACACATCCGACGAATTTTCGATCGCAAATTAATCCTCTGTTATGTTAAACCATAGTTTTGATTTTCTAAGACTTGTTTGATCTCGTATTTAGATGGTGGTGCACAATTGGTGCCATGTTTCCCCTGCTTTGTTTCCTTATAAAGACCTATCTATGAATTTGCCCTCATCTGAATGTGAAATTTCCAAATCAGTGGATTCTTCTTTTGTCGGCGGAGAAACCCTCCGCCCGATTAAAGTTAGAACACTGTTTGGCCCCTTATGTTAAAGTGTGGTTCCTCCTTGCATGCAGATCACATCTTAACACAAACAGCTACGTTTGTAGATTGTGATTTCTGCAACAAGGAGTGACTAATTACCAAGTATTTTCCTTCAAATTATTTCCCCCAACGGCATGACTAATCATATCAAACCCAAAAACCCATATTATAATTTATAAGGAAAATTAATGAAAAAAGTTTGAAAATTTTAAGTTTTAACGATAAAGACAAAATAAAGAGTAAAATGAATAGTATCATGATTGATTTTTTAGTGTAAAAATGTAATTTTTTGTTAAAGTGAGCAGTATCGGAAGCTTTTCGTTAAAGTTCCGTAATTTATAAGCATGTTTGGCTAAACCTTGCAAAAAAACTCAAACTTAGGGATTAGGGTACCATTACACAGCCTCCACCACATTCTTTCCTTTCTCAATTATTTTAATTTAAAAAAAAAATCCAATAAAAGAAATCTATAGACAAAGGTATAAAGCAAGAGAAAGCAAAGAAAATAAAATGGTGAGGGGGATGTTGGACCAAAGCAGAGCATCTGAGCAAATGTTACAAGGCACTTGGAAGTTTACTAACACCATAAGAAAAGCAACCGCCTGGTTCGAGCTGCTTGCAGAACAGCATGGACTACCGTTACCTCGACGACGATTGGTTTGTATTACTCCATACTGAAACTCCTTGAGTTCCATCAAAGTGCAAATGAGTGCCAATCCTGCTTGAAATTTACCATTGATGAATGTCGCACGACCAAGCATGAAATTTAATGTTGAACAGGACTAGATCCACTGATGAGTGCCACGGAGCATCTTGACATAAATGATTCTTTTCACTGGACGAGCGACTTTGACCAAGGATCGGAAGCTATCTCGTATGCAGCTGGATAAACAAAAAAGAGTCATAAATCAGTTAACAAGCATGATTTTGCTGCTCTGCACAACATAGTCAAGCAAAACCTCCCCTTTTCAACTGTTATTCATCATCTCTAAGAAAATATTAGAGAAGCATAGATTCTACACAGCAAGTAACGGGCGGATTCACATTAGAACCATGTTTTGAGTCGGGAACAAAATATTTTTCGTCCTATGATTACAAAAGTACGACGGTGCATTTTACTTCATGATGAACATAGCACTTTCAGATATTTACACTCTTTTCCACTGGAACTCCATGTAAACCTCTCACCTGCAACTTAAAAAGGAGCCTCGAGTGATTCATCCCAAACTTCTACACTTCCATTAGAGGCATTCTCAACATCTTCTTCCATTGACAACCGTATATATTCTCTGTGTGCAAAGCGGTCCCACTCAGTCAAAGTTGGATCCTCACGTTCCTGCATGCATCAAAATGCCAGAACACCGTTATTGTACCCGAAAATCACCCAGTATTTCTCAATTTCTCATACATAACCCTTGCAAAAATACCTGACGAATAAGAAAAGGATCGCGACTTTCAAATGCTATGAATTTATTAAGGTTGAAAAGGATATTGAAGACATTCCCTGAAAGTTTGCAACCTTTCAAGTCAGCTAGAGTGAGATAATCTTCCCTCTGCAAGAAAGATGTCAAAATTAGTCATGTCCAATGTGTGACTGATAGTAAGATACAATTTAGTAATATAGTAAAAATAACAATGATGATGAGGAGGATGATATTTGACCTCTGGTGCAATCATGTCAACTATTTGGCACAAAATATCCTCAAATAGAACAGGCTCTTGGGCCATGCATTCCATACGATGCAGCTGCTCCTCATAAAAGAACTGCAACTCATTGGGCGTAAGGACTCCATTTCCATCCAAATCTATACATCTGAACCTACAAAATGAGATTTGAGTCAATAAAAGGGAAAAAAAGCAGACAAAGTAAAAAATGAAAGAAAACCAGGTTGGTGAAACAAGGCTTGTCCTCACAGCGATGTTTATGGTTACAGTTCACTAAAGTATATGCTATATGCATGACTTATCTCTGATACTTGACTCATGCTAAACATCTCATATATTGAGTTTTCGTTACAAAAAATGTCATACTGCTCTCCTATACAAGATTTTCCTTGTGTTTTGTAAATTTGGAGTGCAGGATGACTGTTTTGAAGTGCTAATAACAGCTTCAAAATGAAAAAGTGACTCATAATCTTTGAGCTCCAATGCATCTGATAATTTCCACAGAGAATGGGAGGTTACAATTCAAGCGCATAAGAAAAATTCGCAAAAAAAGGGGCAAGTTTCTTTTTCAATTTACAATTATAATCTTTTACTACTGAGAAGTTTATTTTTAAATATACTGCTGAAGCGGACATTTCAGAGAGTTAGAATATTAAACCAACTTCCAAGATTTGGATTATTAAAATATAGATTTCATGCTTTTCATGTTTAGATGCATCTAACAATGACTACATCCACTTAAAAACAGAGCATTGACTGCACTTGTAAAAATTAAGAATTCCATGACATAAAAAATAACTGAATGTCATAATGGAAAAAAAACAAAGAAACAAGAAACGTATACCAATACTCAAGGCTGGGCTCACACGACTTATCCTCCTCTGATAACATGAAGTAAACAAAATCTTCATAACCCATCTTCCCTTCAACCTTGCTAGTAAACTTTCTCGGAATCTGGAATGGAATTGAGCAAATACACAATCAACGTGGAAACCTCATTCAGGTAAATAAATTGTTCCAGAAGTTTGAAGAGGAAGCTATAAGATACACCAACCTGTGAAAATATTCGATCAACGATCCTGTAGGTAAGAGCATGATTACCGTATCTAACAAGATTCTCTTTGTCGATCAAGAAATCGTGGTCTGTGTCCAGCTCCCAAAATTTGCAATATATGACATAAAAATGTTCATAAGAGAAGTACCTGAAATTTGGCAGGAAAGAAAACATCAATAACATAGTTTAGTAGTTTAACACAATTTAGTAAAGAAAATGAAATCTGGGTTCCCCTTGGGCAATCTAAGAAAAATGCTGGTAGGCTGTTCTTATGTTCCTTCTAAATCTTTCATCCACTATAACATCTTTCAGGTTAAGTTAAACAGTCAAACCATTAAAACACAGCTAAGTTCAAAATCAAAGCTTCCAAGAGTACTATTTACTCCCCTACAAACCCCACATCATTATATAGAACTATATTAGTAGGGGCACACGTGAAGTAAAGAAACGCTAATCGGTACTTGAATATTGATGTTCCAATGACAATCAAACCTTAGAACTTTGTTAATGTCATCTTCCTCATCTGCATGTTGCATGGCAGCAATTAAATTTCCTCGTTTTAGCTCCCTGAGAGTAAGGCGACCATTTCCTGATCTGTTTATGTAGTAAAATATTCTGTACATTACAGTTTCAGCTGAGGCATTGAAAATGAAGCTTACGTAAGCGAATAGTAGTATGAAAAAAAAAAGTGAGCAGTAAAAATATTCACTTAGAAAACTGAAAGGTCATCTCAAAATACAAAAAAAAAAAAAAAAAAAGGTGTGCCTAATGCCACAATATAATTAACTACTTGAGTCAACCATATATTTCGCAACAAATTCAGTTAAACCCTTATTGTCACTTTTCAGATTTCTATCCTCACGATCTTAACCGGACATCAAACAATATTGCACTAACTTAGTAGAATAAAACACATACCATATCTTTCTTGAAATTCAGGAGTTCCATGTAAAAATTCCAACCCTGGATGGGTTGCCACAAGCTCTAGAAGAATGGGTTTGAAGTCTAGCTGCATTGAGAATGAGGACAGACAATTGAGAATATAGAATACAGAGCCAATATGTGTGAAAACAATGGTACATAACTGAGAGAAATAGGCACTTAAGTAAGAAGAAAGGGCTTCAATCGAAATGCAATTTTCATAGACCATATAGAGAAAATAGCGTTCAATCGAACCTGAGTAAGGTAATTACGATCAGATTGCTTTAGAATTTTAAATATTTGAGTTGTTGTATCCATTGTCAGCATATTTCCATCGACCCAATATTTGATGAATGCATCCCTATAAACCAATTTTGTAGATCAGCATATAATAGAAATATATAGAACAACAAGAAGGAAAAGATAGATAAATGTATGTGGCTTGTTGAATCATGGTTCTATGAGTAACAGAAGCTTGTCAACTAATGAATAAAAGAATATAATAAAAGGTAGAAGGATCAGAAATAAAATTTACACTGGGGCTGAAGGACCTAACTTCCCAACAAAAAAGACATGACAAGAAGCATTTCATACTTTTTATTCACAACTCATATATTGGGGTCCCATTAAAACGAGATCTAATTGCGTTTAGTAAGCTTAATTCCATTTTCTGCATACCTCGTCACTATCCCGCTGCAGCTAGTATCAATCTTTCTAAAGAGGGCAGAAGAGAAAAACTTTGGCAGCTTGCATAACTCCTTTGTAACCAACTTAAACTCTGCATAACCATAAAAATAAAATAAACTCCTTGCTTTGAAAATATTCAGTTTCACTAATCTCTGCTAGTGGATGGGTAAGGGGTGATAATGAGAGGGAATTCGTGTTTTTTGCTTTTCTAAAGATAAATTACAGATCAGATACACATCTCACCGTGCAGTTGCAATCCATCCATCTGACCACTGAAGAGGTCATCAATTCTAGAGATACATTGCTCCTTAAGTTCCTTTGGTGGTGGTGGACCGTTTTGAAAATAGAACTGCAAACCATATTAAAACATACAAAACTATGAGAATTAATTCTTCAATTTTGACAGCATAAAAAGAACAACGGTACATTGGTATTAGTAGTAGTAGTAGTAGGGCAATTAGAATGGAGTTTGACCTGAGGAATAGATTCTCGCACTGGTTCACTAACCAATTTTAGCGGAGAGCGAAGAGAAGAAGGACTAGTCTTCAGCTTTGAAAAGCGCGGAGAACCAGAGGAACTTCTCGGCGAAAGTGGAGGTGTACTTCCAGCCGGAAACATGGAAGGTAATGCATTGCTCCCAGCAGTATTTGCACTTGAAGAGTTCCCAGGGGCATTGATAGGAATTCCTGCTATTGCATCATCGACTAGAGACTTCACCTGTCAAATCAAACCGCAAAACACCATCAGATAAACATCAACGTTCCCAATACCTGAAATTACCCAATATACAGTTCTTCTGGTAATTATGTCTACCCGAACCACACATAAATACTACACAAAAACAAACCCTTTACTTCAATTACAAGAACTATTATGAGTAAGGGAAGAGTAATAACAGACATGAGGCCATAACTGATAGCGACAGCTCTACCATAAATAAAGTACTAAAGCTAACAATGGAAACCATATAAATATCCAAACAAGAGCTACAAGCTATAGCTTTGAGTCCCAGAAATGCACATTGATAACAAAAACTGTACATGAAGACAGAAAAGTGAGCAAATTACCAAACGGCCGGTTTGCGGAAGCGAAAGCCACTGTGCGAACAAATCCTCAGCAATCTGGGGACTGGTTTTAAGGGCAAACGGAGACAATTCCGGCAGCTGTAAGAGCTCGGGATCCAAAGAACCAGCATCCCCTGCTACTGCGTCTATATCCATCGAGAATTCACCCCTTCAATTCCCAAAATCATCAGAATCACCAACTCTTCACCTCCTACCACAATCCCAACCCACTCGCTTTCGATCAATTTTCAAGCCGAAATTTTGAATAACCCTAGGTCGGAACCGAAACGAAACCGACAGTCCGAACACAGCCACTGAGCTTTAGCTCTGAATTGAAACGGAAACCCTAGGCCGGAATCCCAATTGAGACAGAAAGATGGAAGAAGCAGTACCAGTATCTACTCTCAGATGCTCTGTGAGAACGAACGAGCGAACGGACGCCTTCTTACGACTCTGAATTCTCACTGGTCACTGCAAGTGAACTCAGACACCGCCGCGAAACCTCCCGGTTTTGGGCGGTTCCAGGGAATCGGAAAACCGCGCTCTGAAGAAATCGTGTCTGAAGTGAAACTTTGGGAAGACAGAGGTCTATCTTGGGCAGTGGGCAGAGAGAGAGAGAGAGAGAGAGAGAGAGAGAGAAGACTAAAAAAATAGAGGGGGCGGCGATGAGCGATATGATGGGCGCCACGTGGGATTTTATGTAAACGGAAACTGCCGCCGGGTCCCGGAGACTTGCTTGTCCACGGTCTCTGACTATTTCAGTTGCCGCAGGGTGAACCCAAAGATCTCTCTTTCTATTTTCTCAACTTAAAAGGAGACAATAATTGGTTAATATTGTTTTTTTTTTTTCATTTTTTGAGTTGTTTATAGTGTTAAAAGAAAACTACAAGTATATTAAACATATAAGAGTCTAGAATTGAAAGAAGTTTTATTGGTATTTCGTTAGTACTAGATTAGCGGGGTGAATTCATTGGCGGAGCCAGATTATAATAAGAGTAGGGGAGATTGAAGAGGAGATTTGGAAGTGCATAAGAGAAGAGGCGATATCATCCTGGTTTTTAAGTGGCTCTGTGTCTGTATTGGTGTATTACTAATAGAATGTTACTATAATAAAATGTATGGCACAAAGACAAGGGAGGAGCATTGTAAAATGAGAGGAGAAAGATAGTCAAGCTGGCAATTTCAAACATAGAACATGAATTATGACAATATAATGTAATTTGATTCTTGTGTCTGTTTGAAATAAATGTATTTTCATGGAGATAAAGCTTTTAATGCCACATAGCGCGCGAAATACAAAATTTGATGAAATATGATATTTATTTCTATAAGTATCGAAAATTTTATAAATGAAGAAGCTAATAGTAGAGTTATCATCTTCCAAATTATAATTGATATATTTATATATATATGGATAGACAATTGTTATTGGCACTTCAAAAATCTCTTTTTGCACTCCAAACTTTATATAATTAGAAAGAAAAAAAATACACACGTTAGGAATGCAAATTAAAATTTTTGAAGTGCTAATAACAGTTCTCATATGAATTACCATATAATGGTTTGTCTATAAATGACACCTCTACATTGATATAGAAAGATAGGCACAATTTTTTTATTTTTTTAAATAAACGATATTATCTATATTAAACGAACTTCGAAATTTGATTAGAATACTATTCATATGCCATACCTCAAGCCTCTACATGTGGCTTTTATCATTGAGTAAAAGCATCTCCAATTGGTTTCCTAAACTGAAATTCTAACTAGAAATTAGGGAGATTTTTTAAAAAATCAACTTCAATCATGTTTCCTGTCCACCTCCTAAAATAAAGATTCATCTAAGGGAGAGAGAAATGAGCTCCTAGTGACTCTTTATAATTAACGCTGATTGATTTAATTTATTTTAAATAAATAATTAAATCCTATTGTCTAATTATTGACTCATAGTTATTATAACTCTATATTTATAATTAATTTTTATTGGCTAATAATAATTCACTTAACATAATGTTTTGATAATTTAGCTAAAACTTTGGTATAAAATAGAGAGCATGATTGAACATGTTGTAACGTAAATGTCACATATATACCTAGACGATATTTGTTAAGGAGATTCTATCAAAAGTAAGACTCTCTAAGACTCCATAGACTCTCTACCACCTATGTTTTTGGCATACCGTTTTATAATGTTAGCACGAAAATTAACGTTGAATTATGAGATAACAGAGAATCTATAAAAAATCTTACATTGAGAGAATCTCCTTAGCATTTCTCGTATTGTCGGCCATACCTAGATTTTCTAATCTTGCCGTAGAAATAGTAACATCATTATCATTTCGTCACTAATCCCTGTTTGTGTCATTGACCTTTGCAAAATGTACGTAAATTACAAGGAACATCCCAAATATTAAGTTAATTAAAATAAATAAAATATGAATAAGTCCCCCAATGGACCAATCCACATGGATACATGGACACATGGAGGGATGTGATTGAAATTTCAGAAACCATGGAGGGTGTACTTCGATATTTACCGCCAAGTCCCTACCTATATAACAAATAGGAAAATACCCCGCAGAAACTTCCTCCCTCCTTGGACGGTTGGACCTCTCTCTCTAAGCTCTGCAACTCGACGAAGAAATATCTGCGAGTCCGCGTGCTCTGATTCTTACAGTTTTTTGCACCATGAACATCTTCAGTAAGAAACCCACCGCCAAAGGTGCGCGCTTTCTTAATCTCTTGCTCAAATTTTGTTTTTGATTAGGTTAAGCTGAAATTCAATTACTCAAGCGCTCTTAATTTTCGTATTAGATCGGAATTATGGGTTTAATTCGTATTTTCTTAATTTTTTTCATATGGGTTTGCGTTTTTTATTGCAGAGGCTCTTCGGGAGAGCAAGAGAGAAATGACTCATGCTACTAGAGGTAATTCATATATATATATATATATATATATATATATATATATATATATATTCATTTCTCTGCATTTGTGATTGTAGTGATCATCATCATGATTCAAAGTTCCGGGCTTTACGGTCAAAACACAGCACAGAAATTGTACTGTTTGTGTCTTGTACGTTATATTGATGGATTTTTCGGTAACTGATTTACACTATGTTTGGATGAAGGAAATAAACTTGAAATTTGGATAAAAGTCAGAATTTACAAATTGACATGCACCAATTCCTTTGTTTGGCTTCATAAACATAGAAAATTAGAATTTCTGCATAGAAAAAAACTTGGAATTTGGCACCTCCATTTCCCAAGTTTAAATTCCATGTAAATAGGTGTCATTTCCCAATTTCTATGATTGAGAGTTTAAAAATAACAAATTCCATATTCAATTCCATTGTTCTTTTACGTTAACCAAACAAGAAAATTCACAAATTCTAGAAAATAAAGTCTCGTTATTTCAATTACCGTCATTTTAAAATTCTTTAGTAATCTTAAATTTCTTCATCCAAACATAGTGTTATGCTCCTCTTGGATTGAGGCATTGGGGTTTAGTTTTGACTTTGATCTGTATGAATAGACACTATAGACGGGCTATCGCTCACTCGTAATCTATATCCTATTTTGATCCAGCTGGCCTGTAATTATACACCCGATTGTGTGTCTTGTATCTCACCTTGTAATGAAGCAGCATTTCCTTGATTATAAATCTTTGATTGCGGTCCTTTTATTTATGTTTTTCTTCCACATTTTGCTTCAGGGATAGAGAAGGAAATCGGAGCATTGCAGTTAGAAGTATGTCAAGAGACTCCAGTCAACAACCCCTTTTCATTTTCGTGTATTCATGAACTTTTTGTTAATATATTTTGCTGCCATGTCAGGAAAAGAAGCTTGTCGCTGAGATAAAGAGAACTGCTAAAACTGGAAATGAGGTATATTTTGTGTATTCGACCATTCTCGTCAGTCCATGAATATTCGAGTGACAGTTGCAATTGAATCTTATAAGAGGTAGTCAATTTATATTCCCTCAGGCCTTTGCCTTGTATTCTGCAGGGAGCAACTAAAATACTAGCCAGGCAGCTAGTCAGGCTTAGGCAACAGATAGCTAACTTACAAGGAAGTCGAGCTCAAGTGAGAGGAATTGCAACTCATACGCAGGTGAACTGTCAAATTTCTATCTCTATACGAGATTTCTTCTTTGAACTTTTTATGTCGGATTTGCATGTTATGCTCTTGGTTAACTTTATTCTATCATGCAGGCAATGCATGCTCAGTCCTCGGTTGCTGTTGGCATGAAAGGTGCTAGTAATGCAATGGCAGCTGTGAATAAGGTTTGATTGTAGCATTGAAACAGTATTTTTGTGTAGTTTACATATTATAAATAAGATTTAAGATTGCATTTAATGACGAGCTTTAGTTTAAAAGGCATTTTGTTAACACTGGCACTTGTGTTAGATGTAAGTAAATTCTGATAGAAGTATACTTTGTTACATTGCTTCATATTTTCGTAGTTAGGAAATTCCAGGGCTTTTTTAGCAGCTGATTTTGTGTTACATTGCAGCAAATGGCTCCTGCAAAGCAAGCAAAGGTGATACGTGAGTTTCAGAAGCAATCTGCGCAAATGGATATGACTGTAAGATTGGTTCTATCTTTCAATATATTGGCACATAATTAATTTCCTCTCTGCTTTCTATTGTTTACATAGATCATAACTTAGAGCTTTGTTCATGCAGACTGAAATGATGTCCGACGCCATAGATGATGCCGTGGATAATGATGATGCGGAAGAGGAAACTGATGAGCTGACAAACCAGGTAAGTCCTACTTGCATTATATACTAGAAAAGGAAATGAAATCTATTTTAAGGATGTATACATGCTATGCATCTTTGATTAGATTAATTCTGATAGTTGAAGTTTTGTTAGATGCTGTGGAACGAGTTCATATGAAACTGAGAAATTGTTTAGGATCTCATTCTTCATAGATATTGTTGACTATTGGGCTTCGGTACCAGGATTGACAGAATTTCTTTTGTTAAACTTATTCAAACAGGTGCTCGATGAAATTGGCGTTGATGTCGCCTCGCAGGTTGGTATCAATGGTTTTGCATTTTTGAGTTTTGTTTAGCATGTACTCTATTCCTGGCCATTCAATCTGATGTGCTCTGTATTTGATCTATTGACAGCTATCAGCAGCTCCCAGAGGAAAAATTGCATCAAAGAACGCTGCGGGTGTTAACAGGTACAGCCTCCGATCCCCTTGTCATTGTAATTAACTGTCTGAATATTTTCACAATACATTGCCAAAATTGTTGATGGTTTGCTGTACTTGCACGTAAAATCTATAATGTTGACTGCATGATTTATACACACCAGCGGAAAGAGCTTCTCAAACAAATTGATGTCACTCGTGATACGCATTCCTCGTTGCAGTTTCATCTTTTTGTTTTTAGTTTGGTTATAAACTTATAACTAAAGAGTTTTTCAACTTCTTACAGTTCCAGCGTTGATCTCGAGAAAAGATTGGCAGCTCTTAGAAATCCATGAGCCGAAGATTGGAAAGCAGAAATCTCCTATTTTTTTCTCGCTGGAGTCCAATATTGGCTTCCTTCAAGGATGCACATTGTTAATATTTTGTAAAGGATGTTCTCATTAGCGATTATCCGCTCCCGTGCCACTGCATACAGAGAAGCTAAGGTTACACAATGACTTTGAAAGAGGGACGATGCCAATGTATGATTTGGTTCGTCTATCATGAATGGAAGAGTTTCTCTTCCATATATTTTTAAGTTTACAGGACTAGACGGTTTCGATAACTATTTCGATGTTGCCGAACAAT
This sequence comes from Malus sylvestris, assembly GCF_916048215.2. Taxonomy (NCBI): domain Eukaryota; kingdom Viridiplantae; phylum Streptophyta; class Magnoliopsida; order Rosales; family Rosaceae; genus Malus; species Malus sylvestris. The sequence continues at coordinate 31,809,422 of NC_062264.1, read as the reverse complement.
GAAACATTGATTTTTAAAGCATCATATTTCGTACATATAAAAGTCTTACTATACATTCAAGTGGCTGAGATTTAACCGGCAAATATAGGTTCGATCAAGATTTGCTTCTCCGGAGTACCAAAAGCAAGCATGATGAATCCGTATCCGTATCGGTGATGAGTATATATCGCAACTTGAGTCGTTGGATTCTGAGTGCAAATCCATCCGTTAGGAATACATCGATGTACTCTGAAGAGTTTTCGTTTTCAATACCTTGCAAGTTGTCATGAGCTCTCAAGTAAATAAGGTCAAACTAGTAAACAAGGTTGTCGGGCTAGTAGACCTAGGCTTAAAGGAAACACCTGTGCATTCTGGTTTGTGGAAGATAATGAACTGCAACAAATTTCCGACCGATCAAGGTCGGGCTAACACTGTCGGGGAAGTTTTTGAAATGTTATGTCCATTACAAACAACAGAAACCGGTCTCAGAGCACGCGTATGATAAAGAAATAGTAAATAGTACAGCTAAGAGGAAAAAAATGTACGTTTCTGATACAGTTACAATGGCCGGAAACTCTTCGGAGAGGCGAAAAAGTGGGAGGAAAAGCCTGGATATGCCGCCATTTGACGTGCAATAGGATCTGTAACCGCGGTGCTCAAGTGATATCCCATGTACAGAAGCGAGCGAATTTTGTCTTTGTTTTTTTATTTTTTTTATTTTTTTTTTTTTCAGTACTCATCGACAGACGAGTACTATCCATTAGATGACTCAGCAAATATCAATAGTGAGATGCTTTCCATTACTTCCTGATTGAAAGGAGCTCAAAGCTCCGGAGAGGATCATCTCGGCTGCCTCTTGCAGCTGCAGAGCGCTTGGGTTCGAAACCTCTGTTCCCAGTAGATGGGCGGCTACTGCTTGAGACTAATCTGCTTGTGCGACCGTCACTGGGAGTGTGATCACCTGAGGAGCTTGGCTTACTGCTAGCCATAGCCTTTCTTGAAGTGCTGCCATACCGAGAGGAATTGCGTCCCCTTTCAGAATCATGGTGCTGAAAAAGCAACAATAGCTCTCCATAAGAGTTTTTCTTACAAAAATTGCACGATTTCCACTCAAATACTTGGGATGAATAAAATTAAGGGTGAGAAGCATATCATGCAAGTGAGAAGAGACGACACATTATTCCAACGATTTTAAACTACCAGGACCATACCAGAGATGACTCACATAAACAAAGTACTAAATTTTATAGTTTGCAATTCTTCTAAACTTGGGACTTCTCACCTAACTAGGCCAGGATTCAACTTTGCTTTTGTTAAAATTGTAAAACAAAGAAAGGACGTAACAATAAGGTCATAGAAAATCGGTAAAAAATAAGTGTACGGGTAATAATTATGAAAATCAAGATATCAACTTTACATTTTGGACTTTGAAACTGATAAAATTATTAATGCGGCAGGACTGAAGTTCTTTTACTTGGTGACTTCTCAAGATCCAAGTTTCAGAATGAAAGCAAATCGGCAAGATTAAACTCATGTAGCTTAACACACTCACAAACTGTCCATGCACAAAGCAAGGGAATAATTAACAATAAAATACTGTCAGATATCAAGACTTTACCGCATCTCTGGGTGAAGGTACATCGTCAAAAGACCTGTGTTTCAAATGATCCTGACGTGGACTAGAACCTGAGGTGTTTCTCCTTGAAAATGCTTCAACTGCACCCGAGAATCTATCTCGAATCTCTTTTCCAACTGGATAAGACAATTGCATAAAAGGGTTTAATAATTGTGGGAAACCAAAAAGGAGACTGCAGAGTGTAAAATTGTTGTGGAAAGTTAAATAACAGCTGAAGAAAGGAAGCTACACTGAAAAATCATAGAAAACTAATTCCTCGAATACGAAATAAATCTTCAAGAGTAATTGGCATCTCCTAGTTCCAGAAATCAAAGCTTAGGACTTATTAGTGATAAGTTTGAGATACAAGAGCTAAACAGGACATCAAAGTCAAAAGCACACACCAAATCCATAACTTCTTAATTAAATCAAGGTCAATTATCCAATTTGGCACCTAAATGAAATATATTCTTTGAAGAGTGAGCAACACCTGATCCTCTTTCAGGTCTTTCCATAGATGGCCCTGCGCTTAAACCCGCTTTCCCACTGGCATGCTAAAAACAGAGAAAAAAACCAAGTAAATAACATTCATATAAGATCAACACTTGAACATAACATTTCCAAACACTAACCCATCCTCTAGAACTGCCACCAATCTGAGGGTGCTTCAACACAGTCCAGTCAAAGATATAGTCAAATTGATAACCTGCAAGTAATCATTATATTAATATCCTGACCCCAAACACAAAAAAAGAAAATACTAATAATTACAAGAAAAAAAATTTATGAATCTAAAACAAAATACCCAAATTTGTGAAGATTACCTTCTCGAATAAATAAGTCCCTGAAAAGCCTCTTTAAATAAGAATAATCTGGCTTGTCTTCAAACCGCAATGATCGGCAGTAATGAAAGTAGGATACAAATTCAGCTGGATGAGATCTGCACAGCACCTGTTAAACACATATGTGGCTATATTATCCATGTTGCAACGTTAACAAGAATTCCCAGCAGAAGAGGGTCAATAACAGCAGCATGTTGTGTGCGAATGTGCATCCACAAGGAAACTTATGCTTGAATACGTATGAATGAAGTTATAAACAAACATAAAGCGCTGAATTATCAGACTAGGCTTGGTTCAAATAGCCTCTAAACACATTTATTGTCCAAACCCATGCAAACATTGAGCCAGTCAAGAACCCAACCAAAATAAATGGAAGTGCCAGTCTTCCTGGTCAAGACTTTTTTCATATCTGCCCCATTTCTAATCTTTCGTCGATCTCAACCAAAATATATGAAAATAAACACACACATATATAATATAACACGTGTAGAATGTCCACTCTTGGAACATAAGAAGTTGTTAGCAATAAGAATGCAAGGAGAAAGTTGTTACCTCTATAGGAGTTGACATTTTCTTTTCACTGATTTTGTCGTACTTTTGCTTCTTTGTACCAGCTTTTAAACCTTGCCACGGAAGGCTGATTGGAGGAAAAAGACAAAAAAAATGAGGAATAAAAAATAGAATAAGATACAATGTGGCATCAAATACCCAAAATCAGGTAGCAAATGGCCAAAAAAACACATGAAAAACAAGTGCCAAGGACTAACCTTCCTCTTAGGAAATACATCAGCACATAACCAAGAGATTCCAAATCATCTCTTCTGCTTTGCTCTGAATGTGAAATAAAACACAATGAGAATAAGTAGCGCATGGTAAGTTGGATATCCATTACTGATATAATTTACATATGACATAAAATATCTCTCACCAATTCCAAGGTGGGTGTTAACACTTGCATAGCGAGCAGTTCCTGTGAGGTTCTTGTTCTCCCTAACAAATGAAAAAGAAACAAAAAGTAATTAACTTTCATGGCGGCAACATCAAAGCCAACAGTGGCACAGAAGAATAAAAAGTACAAGAGTAAAATATTAAAGTCAAATCTAACAGAAATGGAAGCGGCACAGAGATATGTCAATAGTACATGAATCACGACAGACAACCCACAGAAGCATATTTAACACGAGCAGTGACTTTACAAAAAAAAAGCTTTACGAAAAACATTATCATAAGTTGCCACTTTACAAATAAAATTTACCTGTATGGTATGTGCTTATGAGTCTGAAGATCCCTATACTTCTTTGCAAGGCCAAAATCAATAGCATACACCTGTGACGAGAAATGTCAGATATATTACAGTTCTAAAGAAAAACGTGTGAATGGAGTGCTAATCAAAGAAAGATTTGAAATCTCGACCCTAATACCATATGAGATCCCCACTATCAAAAAAAATTCCAGCAGTAAGTGTTCCATTAGTGCAGTAATTGCTATAATTCGCACAGTAACTGCAATTAAACAAGAAAAATTACCTGATTGGCTTTACGCGCTAGGCCCACTAAAAAGTTGTCTGGCTTTATATCACGGTGAAGAAAACCTCTTGAGTGCATGTATTCAACTCTGTTAATCTGAAGGATGGCATAAAAAAAAAGTAAAAACGAATATCCTGGCCATTTTGAACATATAAGTTGAAGGATAGTTAGTAGCACTTACCAATTGATCTGCAAGCATCAACACTGTTTTTAATGTGAACTTCCTATTGCAGTAGTTGAACAAATCTTCCAAACTAGGTCCAAGAAGGTCAATAACCATGATGTTGTAGTCACCCTCAACTCCAAACCACTTGAGGTGGGGTATTCCAGCTTCATCATAAAACGACAATGGTTAGTTGGTCACTATCAATTATTGGTAAGAAGACTTATCTGAGAGAGAGAGAGAGAGAGAGAGGACACTTACTTCCTCCTTGAAGAAGCATATACAATTTTGACTCATAATGAAGCTGGGGATGCTTGGTCTTCACAGGTTCCTGGAATTTGGAAAATAAACTAGCTCGTGAACTGCATACCCATTATGACTATTGAATTATATGTACATGTACAAATACGGGCTGCAACATGGTTGTACTCGACTGGAACTTTATGATATCAAAATGCATCCATGTTAAATCTAAATAATAATAAAAGATATGCTTCCCATCCAGAATTTTCATCCATAACATAACTGACAAGAAATGAAGAATATAAAGCAAGAAGTAAGCTTCGAATGTAACTCGCATAGAACTTGTTCACTATGAAATCTAAAGTACCATTGCTACTCTTATTCACAAAGATTCGAAAGAGATTATTTATTTTGTTCTTTGACTTTCTCTAGTGATTAAAGAAGTATTGAACAAAACATAATTTTAATCAACACGTTCATTAAACCAAATAAATCATACTGCTTCAAGAACCAAACATAATGAATTACCAGAAGCTCACACTCAACATATTCTAGTACATTAATGAAGCCGCCCATTTATAACTCAGGCACAAAACTATACAATGCTTGCAAACATTTAGCCATAAACCAAACATCAGAACTGAATCTACGATTTGAGGATCGATCATATACCAGCTTAACAGCCACCTCCTCCCCACTTTGTACATTTACACCTAACACCGGAACAGAAATTTCATTACCAAACACATAAAATTAACACAATGAATAATTTTATAAGGAAAAAAGGATATCAAGAACTGATTACCATACCTAAATAGAGTTCTCCGAAAGACCCACTCCCAATCTTCCTCCCCAGCTTAAACTTCCCAGCAATCACATGCTCCATGATGCAACAATGTCCAATACGATTCGACCCACAAGCTCAAACTGGCTTTATTTCACAGCAATTTGTGCAAAATTCAGCCTTTGTAGTTTGCATAGCCACAAAACCGCGAAAAAATAAACCCCCAAATCTCCACCAAAAATTAAAATTAAAAGATTTTCAATTGACACCTCCGATCAAAACCTTCGATTTTTTCCCCAGTAACTCGGCCTAAGAACCACTCCGAGCATTAAATTACCATCAAATGGAAAATAAATATGAAATCCCAGAAAACCCAACTCGGAAATCCGATTTTATCGACAACAACGACACAGAAAGAGGGCAACTTTTTCGAAAATCAAAGGACCCCCTTTTTCCCAGCTGCACATCCAGACCGCCTCCAATCCCAAATCCACGATTGCAGACGACGAATTCGAATCTTGAATCACAAGAACATTGACCTACATTGACCTCGACGCCCTCGATTCACAAGCCAAAACACAAAAAAAACTCTCCGAAAATTTGAAATCAGCTGCGAAATATGTAAAAGTAGCAAATCAAATGAGGATCAACTGGGAGGTTTTTTGTTGGATCGGACAGAGCTAGAAACAAATCATTTATACATATGAACAGAAAATACGGACAATGGCGGAGGAAATTAATTTCTAGAGAGAGAAGGAAGAGAGACAAATGGGGGAGGGGCAGAATAAGGGAAAAGGAGGTTGGAGACGATTATATTTGTTCGCTTTTAAGTTTTTTTTTTTTTTTTTTTTTGGGGAAATTGCAATTTCTATCTCGATTTTATTTATGAAAAAAAAAAGTAATTTATAAGATAAACAGGTAATAAAATATGAGGGGTGAAACAAGTCACCTTAGGTCAAAGGCAAAGTTTGAAAAGGAAATTCAAAGAATAATACAAGAAAAAAAAAATATATGTGATGCAGAAAACATAATCATACAATGTTACTATTCGATCAAATCATAATATATGAATTTGTTTTTTATAAAAAAAATATATATATAAAAATAGTACAAATAAACTTTACCGTAGCTTTTTAAATAATACAGTACATAATTTATGTTTTTGATACTCTTAAAATTTTTTCTAATTTTCAAAAAAAGTATCTCTTAAAATAAAATTAATTTACAAAAACGCGCCTGCACTTTTTCTTATTTTCTGACTGTTTTTTTTTTCTTTTAATATGTGTATTTTGGTAAAAATTAGTTTAGTTTAGATAAGATGGGATATTCTCAATCTTTCTCTCTCCCTTTCTGTCTTGTTCTGATCTGGAAGGCCAGTCTGATCTGGTATTTTACTATTTTGTCTCTCTGGGTGTCACATATGGAGTTTATGGCCTTTTTTGGGTCAGAATTTTAGGCCATTTTGGTGTTGGATTGCTGCATCTTCTATGTTGCATCTCCAAGTCCACCACCCAAAAATTAGACTACTTGATAGTTTGGACTACCGAAGACAACCCTAAAAACTAATCATTAAGCTTAATGAGAATAGATAAGAGCATCTTCGAGTGAGTTGGCCAAATTTATCATTAAAACATGAACTCTTCTATGGTGGTTGGGGATGAATGTAGTGTACACTTAGAGCAAGTCCACCGGGAAAAAAAATGTCCCAGCCCTCAGTCCAAAAAACAAGCTGGCCCTCAGTCCATTTGCTCCAGCCCGTGGAGTTGCCTGGCACCCAGCCCATGCCAGGCAACAGCCCAGCACGTTTTGGACTAACCAAGAAGCTGGCTTGTTTCTCAGGCGCGTGCAACACAAGCGCGCAAGGCGCGAGTGGGTTTCAGGCTTTCCTGAAAATGTGTCAGCCCACTTGGGCTCAGCGACGTGGCGTTATGATAGCCGTTGGATTTCCAACGGCTAGTTTTTCTAGACCGTTGGATTTCCAACGGTAAAAAAAATTTAAATTTTACTTTTAAACTAGACCGTCTGATCAAAGATCAACGGTCCAGATTAATTAACTTAATTAAAATTTATTAAAAAATACAGAAAAATTATTAAAAAATACAGAAAATTTAAAAAAAAATTATTTTTTTCTTTCTATAGTTTATCTGATGAGTTTATGTAATTTTATTTTAGTGTGTTTTTTTTTAAGTTTATTTGATGAGTATGTAATTTTATTTCAATGTGTTTTTTTTTAAGTTTATTTGAAATTTTATCCAAAATTGGTTAAAAATCATATCCGAAATAAACTTAAAAAAAAAAAAACACACCAAATAAATGCGCTGGGTGCCAGCGCATTTTTTTAGGGATGGAGATGCTTTGGTCTGTTATTGTTCACTGGGGCCTATTACTGTTCACTTGAGTGGATAAATGCGCTGGGTGCTGGCACAAAGTCCTTAGGGGTGGACTTGCTCTTACATGTACATTTCTTCTCCTTGATCCCATTCCTCTTTTCTCCTTCATATTTGGCTCTTTTCTCCTATGTATTAACCCTATAGTTTTTGTTTGGTTTTTGATATGAGACTGGTATAATTCTTCACTTTGGTGTCTAAGTTTGTCCACTTCAATCATTTTTTGTCATTTTGTAGAAAATCTCTGTTAAATAAGAAATAATATTAATATTATTATTATTAATAATAAAAATTCAATTTAATAAACAGTGTGCTCAAATGATTTGATAAAAAATAAGAATATTTTTGTTATTTTATCCTTTTAACAGATTTTACACAAAATGACCAAAATGATTGACAGTAAACAAACTCAGGGACCAATTCTATCAATTTTAAATCTCAGAGAACCTCCACCATCGCCCTCTCCATTATTCCATATTCCCCATTTTCTCATGTATCTCCCAACTATTCCTAAAGCAAAAAATTAAAACCAAAAACTAAGAACCAAATAATTATTAAAAATTGAAAGCTAAAATAATTATCATGCAAGTCCTAAAAATTCGATTGATTATAGAAAATAGTTAATCATATTATAATTTCTAGTATTTCGTAATTTTAACTTCCTCTATCCATGATTGATTTTTCTTGACAAATAAAAGTAACAATAAAAGAAAAGTTAACAAATGGTAAAGAAAATTCATGGCTAAATTGATTGATTTCTTTGACATAATTTGTGGATGATGTGAGATACCAACATGAGCCAGCCCACTCGCACTTCCCCTTCCGCCGACACAAAACAAAACCAAATCAATTGACTTATGCTTTCGGTGCTCTTAAAAGTTTCAGATCTTACTTTTACCTCAACACTATTTTCCACCGGAATTCTCCTCATCGACTTATCCGGGTTCTTAAAATTTGATCCAACGGTTACAAATAGGGGCTCATTTTAAAAGTTATAAAAACTTTAGCCGTTAGATCAAATTTCAAGGATCCGGATAAGTTGATGAGGAGGACTTGGTGGGAGGATCCCTTTCCTTTTCCACCACATTATATACTTTAACTTCTTACGAATCTAGGGTTTCATAAGAATTTAATCCAGACATAAAGGCATAAAAAATTAAGCAAACCATCCGAGTTCTTTTACTTTGTCACCAAGTAATCCGTAAGTAATCCGGATATATATTATGCATCCGAGTTCTTTTACTTTGTCACCAAGTAATCCGTAAGTAATCCGGATATATATTATGTGTGTGTGTGTGTGTCAGATCTAAATATACCATACCACAAGGACTTCTCTAGCTAATTTAATTTCTATCTCACAAGTAAGCACTTAGATGTGTTTGACTTAATCTCAACGGGACAAGAGCGTGAGCACAATCCTACAAGAAGACTGAAAACCCTAACTTATTCTTTAACCTATAATAAATTCATAACTTCATAAACTTTAACCTATACATTCATAAGTTCGTATATCAAAAGTCCAAAACAAACAAGATCGTCTTTAGGGAGCAATGGATTCGAAAGCAAAACGCCAGACTCCTGGAGATAGGATGAGTGAATTACCGGACGCGATTCTCTGTCACTTACTTTCATTCCTTCCAACTTTGCATGATGTACGGACCACGAGTTTGTCTACAAGATGGAACAAGGTGTACCAGTGCTCCCATTAGCCTACAGTTTGATAGCAGAGATTTTTCTTATGCACCTCAACAACAAAGGAGGTTTATGAGGTTTGTTGACGGCGTAATGAAATTATGCGGCTCATCGTGCAACATTAGAAAACTATGTCTTCGTTGTAAGTCTTTCGCTTTTAAAGATGAAGATTTCTCTTGTATTCGTAGATGGATATCCACTGCCATCAAGAACAATGTTATTGAACTTGATCTTTATTTGTTTAGTATTTATTATGATTTCCTCGAGATTTTTGAAATGCCTCCGAGCTTTTACGGGTGCAGATCATTTGTGAGTCTGAAGTTGGAAACAAATTATATTACCTTTACATCAGGTTGTTTCCCAAGTCTCAAGTACCTCCATGTTACATCTCATAACAGTATTATCGGTGGAAGGGTAAAGATCTTTCTGAACTGCCCTGCGCTTGAAGATTTGACTATGATTGGAAACATGGGAAGAGATGTTTTGGTAGTTAACATCTCTGCACCTCAGTTAACAACTGATACTCTCGAGTGCGAGTTTTTCGTTGATGCCCAGAGACTTGAAAACCTCCATGTCAATATGAATTGGGCTTGTTTGTCGTCGAATTATGTTTTGGAGAATTCTAAATCCTTGGTCAAGGCCAAAATTCATCTCAAATATTATATGCCTCCAAAATATATGTATAAATATCCATCCTATGTTGACAATATATCTACGTTACTTGCAGGTACGTACTTCAAGTGTTAAATATTTGACTCTTTTAGTTCCTCAATATCTGGAGGCACACTATCTGCCTGATTTTGAGATTTTGAATCAACTGGAGCTAGATCTTCGTTGCTTTTGCTGGGAACTTGTAATAGATTTGCAAAAGAAATCTCCTAATCTGAAACACTTTCTCTTAAACTTTCATCGTACAGCATGGGGATCGCGATTACAAGCCAGTCAATCCATCAATGCTTGTGCCAGTGTGCCTCTCATCACACCTTAAGACTATCTCCATGCACGGATTCCACGGAGAACCGGAGGAGGTTGAAGTGCTGAAGTATTTGTTAAAGTACGGTGAGGTTTTGAATAAGATGACGATTTCTCCAAATAATTTCGTGGGTAGTTCGGCATGTCATACAAAAGAGGAGTTGTACAAGGAAATTTTTTTGTTTCAAAAGGGTTCAGAGACTTGCCAAGTTGAAGTTATCTAGAACGGAAGCAGTTTTAGGTTTTCTAATAAATGGGTTCATATAGTTCTCAAATTTGTAATTTGACATCATATTTTTGTTATTTTGAATGCAATTATGGTCAAACATTTTTTTTTTCAAAAAAAAATTCTAATCAATGCATGTAAACTAGAGATTCGAACATCAGACCTATTTTAAGAGTTATGAATATTAGACGGATCATGTGTTTCTTCCTTTTTCATGTTACATAATATACATTTTTACGTGGACGAGTTGTCATAACAAACATTATAAGATGTCATATTTAGTAAAAAACTAAATTCTAAAAAATATTGATGGCAATTTGGAAAACAATATAATGCCTAACGCAATAATCTTCAACTTTATGTCAATACTATCTGGATTGACATATCTGATTTTGGGATCTTCGTGTTTTCAGGTTTGTGTCCATTTACCAGTTTTTGTTTTTTCTTGTTCTGTTTTTATCCCTTTTCAATCTTTTTATTATCGATGTCATTTTTTTTACCTCTAAATTCGAATGATTTTTTTTTCTTCTAAATTATATAAAGTTTTGTAGAATGCGAAACTTGCAGCTTTAATGGTAGAGCACTTTTTAATTCCTACATGCACGGCGATCTTCGACAATTTGAAGGCATCTGAATGGAAAAATTTTATAACAAGAGACTAAATCCTTAATGTTATTAGGTGATTAGATGCGATTAATTATTTAATTGAAAAGAAAAACAAATGTAGTTGGGCATCAATCATGGTATTAAAAGTTGGCAAAGTTCTTAACTTGCACGCATCGAACTATGAAATCAAACACAAATACAAATTGCCATGCTGACCAAAATATTCAGATTACCAAATCTGACTAGTGATGTTTGTGCAGATAACTAAACACAATAATGGCAGGATCAGGAACTGTTTTCTCTTCTGCTTTGGAAGGGATGAATCATGTTAAATCCAAATCCGGCGAGATGCTTGCCAAACCTTTCTTGGATGTGTGCAAACACTTGCTGCCTGTTTTAGGTATGAGAGTTTGATTTTTAACCCGAAAGCGGATTGAATTTAATGTGTTTGGATGCTGACAAGACCATATTTTTCTCGATTCATTGTTTCGATTCCAGACAAGTTTGGAGCTGCCTTTGCCCCTGTGAAATCTGATATTGGTAATAACATATCGGTAAGGTGCTGTCTTTTTTCTAGGAAAATAATGTAACTTTTTGGACAAGCAATCTGTTTTGGTTTTTTAACGTTCGCAAGGTTTTTGATGCTCTTCTGTACATTACAGAGGTTGGATTCTAAGTATTCGTCGAGCCCGTCAGAATTTAACCTCTTGTATAGCATAGTTCGAGTTGAGATTGAAGCGAAAACTGCGAAATCCTCATCTAGTTGCACAAATGCTCTACTCTGGTTAACAAGGTATGTCATGTTCATGTTGCATGCTTTCTGCCTGCAAGCCAAACCTTGTGTTTTTGAGAATTGAATGTGCTTAGGGCTATGGATTACTTGGTGGAGCTGTTTCGGAATCTACATGATAATCCAGACTGGTCAATGTCGAAGGCTTGTAGCGAAGCGTACGCCAAGACGCTGAAGAAATCGCATAACTGGCTAGCTAGCTCAAGTTTTAGTGTAAGAAATCTCATTCTCTTTTCAATTAGATATTCATGCTCTTGCAGTTAAGTTTATCGTCGATATATTGACAATTGTATTGACCGCATAGTGCCAACGTTGGCTTCAAAGTATCAATAATATTCGTAACATATCGGCATTTTTGAAAAGGTAGCGTAATTGTTCTGAGCTGTTGGATTGAAATGCAGGTTGGAATTAAGCTTGCTCCAGAGAGGAAGAAATTTATGAACATATTAGGTGGTGAAACTCCTGAATTAAACTCTGATATGGGGAAATTCTGCACGAACTTTTCTCCACTCCTCGAAGAGAATCACAAGTTCTTGGTAGGGTTCTTCGTGTTCGCGCAACGTAGTTTCGTTCGAATTTGCATAATTTGGTTTAAGTTTTGCGTTTTTAATCTTTTTGCAGGACTCTGTTGGAATGGACGATTTGAAAGCTTGATGCATGTTCTAAATGAAATTTGTTTATAAGTTGTATGTGTATTTTAATGTATGACAAGATTGTATCTGTATTTGTATTCTTTGTAACCCTTGCTCACTTTTCTACGAAATACAGTGCCGCAAGGAGTTTGTAACTCAAGTGGTTAAAAGTAATCATCCTTCAACTAATGGTAGGCCACATGTACTCCACGTCCTCCCGTTCTGTTGTCCACGTGTTAGGCTTGAAAATTCATTACACATGAGAGGGCGTGTTGAGAATGAATTTCATATTGGTGGGAGGAGGGACCTTACATGTGCTTATAAGTCTCCATATATTCTCCCTCCCCACCATCATTTGTATATAAAAAAAATACAATGTTATTAATTTGCTTAATTTACCACTAAGCTCGAATGTGACAATGTGATTCATTTCTTTCTAGTTCATGACAATGATCGAACAATCCATAAAAACTAAAAACTAAAGAAATTAACTATTTATTTTAAGCTAATCTTATGGCTAACCAAAGTAAGAATTCTAGGCGAATTAAGTTATAACTATTAACTAATGCTATTTTCAAAACGTCTGGTGAAACTCGAGTTGGGTCAACTTGAAATCATCCGAATTCAACCTAAGTTTTAACTTGACTTAAAAAATTACAAAATCTCCATGGCACGTAGGTCGAGTAACTATTGAGCTAATTACGTTTTTCTTGTGATGTGTGCGTGCCAACTCGCAACCAGGCTCGGGCAAATAGAATAGATGTGGTGGTGGTGGAGTCAAATGTGTTGCTTACTTCTGCACTTAAGCGATTACGGCCAAAGAAGGAACGCGTCTCGGCCTTGGGTTCTAGAACCTAAAGACAAGGTTGCTAGATCACTCACTGCGAAATTCAATAACTGGTTTGACTTTTAATGTGCCGAACATGAAGTAACCTGATAACACCTCACTTCAGAGAGAAGCTAATAAAAACCCCTTTAGGCAAAATAATTAGAAACTTTTTGCACGCCGAAATCTGGATAGGTAACCAACCGACACATAAGCAGTGTTGTTAATTCAACCTGAAGATGTTGCCGGTTGCTAACATAGTACTATTAATCCAAACGTCTGTTGATGAGAGGGTTATGATAATTAGTATTTTTCTCAGGAGTGAGAGTTTTCGTATATAGCTTTTGAGTTGTTTGTTGAGTTCAAGGGATGCTTACGTTACAATCCCTCAAATTTATAGTTACAAATCCCTTGATACCCAAGTCTGATATACTCGATCACCATGTCACAAATCCCTTACTAGTTCTGTTGAGTCTGTTGTGTTTGGTTTTACCCATAGGGTGAACAATCGTGCATATGAAGCAGTTTACGTCTCAGATGTTGGTGGTTACCTTAAATGAGATTGTATGGAACCTGAATTTCTTTTTAATATTCTTGCGGAAAATATAAACTTATTTATTATAATCAAATAAATATATCATTTGAAAAAAAAAACAAAAAAACAAAAAAAAAAACAAAGAAACAAAAAAACAAAAAAACCATCCTGGATGATTTTATCTTCCAACCCCACATGAAATGCTGGACACCACATTCTCCAACACGAATCATACTTCCCTAGAGACCACATGCAATAATCCAATTATCTTGGAATTATCTAATCTTTGTTATCAACTCAAAGGATAAACCTAACAGGTTGGCCTACCACATTGACTTTATCAATTCAAGGGATAAAGCCTCTCACAGAGCATATTCTATGCATTTTGACCTCGTCAAATATCTCCACAAGATAATTCCTAACGATAATCCAATAGTAATATATAGTAAAAATATTGAAATCCAACGCCCTCACAGTTAAACAAATCGATGCAAAATCGGATTCAAACAGATCAACTTAGTGACAAATAAAAAACCGACAACGTAAATGGTATTTACTCTCTTTACGATGATTGTAACTTCTCACGAAAGATGAACATAAGAAATGTGTGATTTGTAAAGCATATATAAAGTTTTGGGGGCTCATAACTTCCGTAGTACAAAATTTTTACTGCTGCATTCATAACTATACTGTGACTCCTAAACATGGTCAACGTGCAAACCATTGAGCAAACTTTAAAAACAAGTAATGGACTTGAGTCTTGACCAAGTAAACACGAGGATGTTAGCGTAAGCCGAACTTAGAAACACACATGTGCCATCTCATTTTGATGCATTATAGGTTTCACATGTACTAACGACTAAAATTAGTTCACAAACGCATATTCGACTAATCATAGCACTTATCTTGCTTTAATTTTCTACAAATCCGCTATTTATGCAAGTGTTATATATCTAGATGTAGCCATGTCCTCCATAAGTAATTTCCACCCAAAGAAATAGCTAACAAACAATGGAAATTCATAAGCTTCCACCATTCATTACAACCTCTAAAATGACCCGTTAAAACTCCCCCTCCCCTATATTTAGCACGTCAAAGATTTTATTTTCACTCTAATTTTCTGGCCGAAAAATACGACGACTTCTGGTTGACAATCATGGGATTAGGGAAGAAAGAAGAATGCATTACCATCGAATCAACGAGATAAAAAATAGGTTTACTTTAATTAAGCATAATTTGTTTTCCAGTTCATTCTTTTTCTCATCACTGCAACCCTCAATGCCACATTTGTCAAAAGCTGTTGTTGGTTTTTGAACACATTTTTCCCTTTCTTTCTAAAGTTTTCCCCATCTTGCAAATTAATACAAGAAAGTGAATGTTCTTAGCTTCTTAGGGAAAAAAATTATAGTTCTGAATGCAGCCTCCTTCAGTACGGGCCTGTAAAATTCAGCCTTGCATCAAGGTATCATAATCGAAACGCAAAAGAATATGGTTTTTTGTTGTTGTTGTTTCTTTTATCAATAAACTGTCATCTGTCAGATTTGAACACATAAAAAAAGACAAATTGCAGTTCTGTTTGCATTAGCCCTTTCATATTGTGTATTTTGATTTTCGATTATTAATTTCTTCTTCTTCTATTGTCAATGTTACAGAATTGGAGGACAAATTTTGGATTCTACATCTAGTAGAGAATTTCCAAGAGTAGTTTTAATTAATTTGTTTAATTAGAATGGCGGCGAAAGATGCAAAGAATAGCAAGATGGTGGTGAAGGACGCAAATAATGGCAAGATGGTGGTGAAAGATGCAAATAACAACAAGATGAAGGGCCTCTTGAAGGGCCTAAGATACATTTCTCAAATTTTTGGTACGTGTAAAATTGGAAGAAGGTTGCAATTAGAGTGATTTTTAGGGTCATTTTTATAAATTTCTCAAAGAAATGGCAATCCTTTCGGCAGATGATAACAAAGACCAAGAAATGCAGATTGGGCTTCCTACAGATGTAAAGCATGTTGCTCATATAGGATGGGATGGCCCTTCAACTGCTAGTTCTCCAAGCTGGGTAATTAACCATTTTTGCTTTTCTTTTTTAACAACATTTATAGTCCACGAGATTCGAATTATGCTCGTAACCTATTTTTTGACAAAGTGAAGACGGATAGCGGCTAGACGAGACCATCATGTGGGTTTTATTTTTCATGCAGATGAATGAGTTTCAAGCTCCACCAGGATTTCAACAGTCAGCACCTTTAGGCAATGGAGATATGAAAGAAGATTATGGGGTCAAATGGGTCTCTGAAGGTACCCTCTTTTTTTTTTTTTTTTTTTTTTTTTTTTTTTTTTTTTTAACACGCAATATTGACGCATTTGCTTAGAGAGCATCAGTAAATGTGTAGTTTTGTGTCTAAACACATTTCGGTTAACATGTTAATGTTGTAAATGTATGTAGATTCAAGCCAGAAAAGTTCAAGGGGTGCTAGGTCACCGGCGAATGACATGCCGGATTTACCCAAGTCGTCAAGGCGGCATTCATCGAACGGGCACGGAGGTGGTGGAACGGATTCCCCCAAGAAGGAAAAATCAGATAAAGTTAAGCATACAAGGAGGTCTTCTAAGAATAGGGAGATATCGGACAGTAGTACTAGGAGCATCCAGCAATCCACGGATCCAAGTCAAGGCAGCAAGTCGCCGCAAAACCTACCGGACATCCCTAAGAAAACGCGACGGAAGAAGTCGAAGGACTCGTCCATTGGGAGTCCATCAGGGTCAAGGAGATCTAAACACCATGCTAGTTCAGAAACATGTACATCTCCTGGACACCAATCTGCAACCATTTCTCAGAGATCTTTTCAAGAGGGGGAGGACAAGGGATTTACATGAACTTCTTCACAACGTTGATTATTTTGTTGTAGCTAGAATCTTTAATCAGGCTAGCTATATAAAATGTATCAGGAAAGTGAAGCCAAAGAAATGTAATTTTCAGACTAATAACATCATTTCAATTTTTGAAACATTTTACTTTGTTTTTCTCGGTCAAAAAACAACTTCATTAGAAAATCATACGACTTAACCAAATCATCTGTGGAACACCTCACAAAAGCATAAGTTCTTTATACTTTAGTCCAACTCGATCCCACGATAGTCCAATATAGTATATGAGAATTGACCTAATCAGACAACCTTATCAAAAAATTTCTCCTACAACCTATGTTTTAAAATTTCAATGCAAACCATCATTGTGCAATACAGTACAAGGGTGATCTGCTTTTGTCTCTCTTTCATGATTTGAGATCAATTTTGCCCTGAATTAGACAACATTCCAAAACATGTTCGAGATCAATTTCACATGTATTTAGTATTGTCTATCTTGTATACATTTACAACTTTCAACATGCTCTGTACAGTTTTAAAACCCGCAATGTCATACGCGCAATTTTTGCTAGTTCATCACTAATTGACAGAAAAATTGTGGTAAAAAGAACAAAATAATAGTATGATGAAAGATAGTTATAATAATTTATATGCACTTTCCATTGACAAAAGGTCCATAATTACATTAACTTTCCCCTGTAATTCCTAGTGACTGCACATATCTAAAAATTCATACCCCGTTTCAGTAATTATAACCTCTTATTTTCTCTGTTAGAAGACCTAATCCCAGTAAAAAATAAAAAATAAATAAAAAATGACAGATCCAATATCATAGAAACTTCAGCCCAGAAAACAACATGGAGGCAGATTGTCTGCTCTCCTGTTGCTCTTTCCATCCCTTATTATTTGTGCGGTCACGATTAAGCCACGTCAACATTTTATATTCTTATTGTTTTTTGTCTTATTATCTCTATAAAAAAATTAATATAAAATATTAACGTGACTTAATCGTGACCGTATAAAATAAGAGAGAATGAAAATGGCACCCAAACAGAAGGGCAGACAATCTACCTTGAAACAATATACCATACAAACTCAGGGATTTGAGAATTTGAAATTACACACATTCCTACCACAGTACACAAACGACTGGAGACAGCAAATATTTTAGTCCAAAGGGGTAAAACCTGACAGGGGTATCAGAGACATTACACCTTAAGCTCACCAACCTTACGCAAATTACGTAAAGAGCACAAGATGTCGGGATCAGAATGTCGGAAAATAACCACTGATCCGCCTCAGTACACCCAGCACGGCAGCGCAGACCCAGCACCACATAGAGATACCCACTGAAAACTTTGAACCCAATAAACCTCGAACTCATCGACCCAATCGCTCCACCGCTTCAACGGCCACGATCTATAGCGTTCCAACTTTAACCGACACAAACAAAAGCAACCGAAAAAGTTCTGGCTAAAAAACAGGGTTGTGAGCCGGCCGAGGAGCCGACCGGAATCTGCGGACTTTGGCAGCCGCAAAACGGCAGAGACGAGCCACAAAAAGGGCAAAAAAATTAAAAAATTAAAAAATTATTTTAACAACCGATATTATCTAATTAAAAGGGGTGGGAGTGTGCTAGCAATTATGTGGTTCAAATTCGTCTTTGGTGAGAATCGAACCTAAGATCTCTCATTTATAAGTGAAGAGAAATATCACTAGACGTAGTACTAAGTGACATAAAAAAAATCTTTTAATGTATATAACAAATGTGGCGTACCATTCCGTATTCTGATCCCCTTATAACCAATTAATAAGCAATCCCAATAGGGAAGAAAAAGTGTGGTTCTCCTTATAAAAATGACTTACACGAAACGAGTTTACTAAAATAATAAAAGTTCTGAGCTACTAATTCAAAATTATATAAGATTTTTTTTTTCAAATACTCTTATATTAGTAGTTTGGGATCCACAGTAACAGCAAATCCGTTTTATCAAAATCATGTGTGTCCTTATCTTGTACAACTTTTGGATCGATGTTGGATTGCACAATATATCAAGGAAAGGTGGAGAGACAAAAATGGTGTCATCGGGACTCAGAGTAAAAACTGAGATCCGTTTGCATACCCGGATTAAGCTTTGGATGGATGCTCTTTCACTTTGGTCGCGTTGGCTAGGTCTCATAAAATTGAGTAGAATATAAATGTTTTTAGCATCAAAACCAGATCCCAAAGTAGATGTCGAGTGATGGAATGATGATATGATTTGTTTTGTTTGCCCCAAAAAAAAAACCTAGATATGGAGAATACCTGGTTTGTTACGATGACGCTACTATGTTAGTTTTTTAATATAATCAACACTATTATATAGTTTTGACATTCCTAATAATAGTGTTGGATTGATTTAGAACTAGTCGCAATGATGTTCGAATTATAGATCTATGTCCGAGCTGTGACTTGTGACATTGTTTGTTAATTTTTTGTTTTCTTGAGTTCCCCCAACATTTGCATAACACAAGGTTGATGTTTCTCGTTTTTGTTAACTAAGACAGTGTAACAATTGGAACTAGTTTTTCAATTTGTCACATCATTTAGTATTCAAAACTATGAAACTAAAACGGTGAAAAGCCCATAATAGTGGTGTCGGGGACTGTAACAACTAATGGCGGTGACCAAACAGTTGATATGATGGTTCCCTCATGTCAAACCGATCCAAGAGCTTGTGTTCTTATTTTCAAGGTAGTTGCATAGGAATGCATCCGTCTACGGTCGATGTTCTAACAGTACATCTATTGGCTCTGCCTCGACAAACATGGTATGGACTATGGACTTAGAAAAGAGAAGTTACTGGCAGAAATCAATAGTCTTTGATCCAACTCACACATGTCTTTGATCCGACGAAGTTACGAAATATACTTCATATCATTACTTTGCAAAGATTAACATGAGTAACGAAACAACTCATCAGAAACTTCACTTGTTTTGTTTACAAGAGAATCGTTTGAGGTTGAATCAAAGCAACTTAATATTCATAACATAAACTTGAATCACAAACCGAAGTACCTTACTCTTAGATTGAATCACGTAGTAGCAGTCCCGTTCTGGGGACATGGCTTTTAAAGGCTGTGAGATGCAAGGCTTTTGCCACCATATTGAAAATGTCAATGTGTTCGTACATGTTCAAAACTCTCTCTATTGTGTAAACATCGGTTTAGGTCATCAACACCGTCAATGCGGGAGAACATTGAAAGGAGCCCAAAACTAAGGCCAAATTCAATCTTTTAGGCACGGGCCACGCCCAATATCAAATTACTTTCAATGCCAAACATTTTGACATCACGGTTTAAAAGCACGTCAAAATCGCATTTTTATACTGTACTTGTAATATGATATATATAATTTTTTTTGGACAATCAAAGTAAATTTCATTGAAGAGAAAACTAATACAAGGTAAGAACAACTCCAAAAGAGAGTACAAAATGGCCAAGCAAAAGCCCAACTCCATAAACGAAAACTACAATGAGAAGGACCAAAGTGAGCAGCCCATAGCAGCAACCAAACCGAAAAACCTAGACAACCACCTCTACCAAAACAGCCGCACCGCCATCGCAGATCCGTTGCCACCACCCGGAAGAAAGGCCAAAGAACCAAATGGATGAACGGAAAATGGAGGTAGGCAAGCTACCCGCTCTACGACTGCTCCCATAATCCTACCAAATAGTGCAAAATACACTTTAAATGCTATGAACCACCAAAGTGCGCCTTCGGAGGAGATCCTAGGAGAAGACACCCAATGAAAAGAGCAGCAAGGGTAGATGATAGAAGATTCACGGTGAGGAGCGATGTTTGGATAGGAACAATGAAAATAAAACAAATATGAGATAAACTCATGGATGACTGAGACCAAGCTCAGAGCAACTTGAGACACAAAATGCTCAGAAAGAAAACAACCGAAAGTTAAATGCAAAACCATATAATCTAAATCTCCATCCATGGTGGCTTGGAGAAGGGAAAAAACGTGGTGGAGTTGGAGGAAAAGGGAGAGATGGGGAAATCGGGAGGAAAGAGAAGGAGAGAAGGGGAAAAAGTAAGGAAACATATGGTGGAAGAAGGAGAAGAGGAAGAAAGGCGAAAATCAGGGGGAGATGGGAGATAGGGATATGAAATAGAGGGTGGAAGAAAAGGGAAGAGGGAGGAGGGCGAGGAGGGAAGGGCATTGGGCTGCCGCCGACTCCAAGCCGGAGCAAGAGACCGACGACAGAGAAAGTTTCAGAGATGTAGGCACATTGGGGGAGAGAGAGGGCACATAGTCATAGGGGAGGTCTCAAAAATATCTAATGAAATTAAGGTTCCACCATAAAACCAATTGGTAATATGGGGAGTAGCCCAAGATCATATAAGCACATAGCAAACCTTGTCCCTTACCAATGTGGGACAACTCTCAACACGCCCCCCTGCACGTGTGGCGGATTTTCAAGCCTATACGTGGACAACAACTGGGTGACGTGAAGTGTGTGTGGCCGTTGGGCTTCACACGTGGACAACCTTGCTCTGATACCATAATGAAATTAAGGTTCCACCATAAAACCAATTGGCAATATGGGAAGTAGCCCAAGATCAAATAAGCACATATCAAACCTTGTCCCTCACCAATGTGGGACAACTCTCAACAATATCTAAGGATAGTCATCCCTTTTTGTTGATGGTTTAGGGGAGAAATTTGGTTCACTCCAAGGCTTGTAATATGAAAAATAAGGTAATAAAAGTCAATGAGGCAAGTGAAAGACTCATACTTAAGATTTCATGCATATATGCTTTGATTCCCAATCAATTAGGCCAACCAACTCGGTTACAATACGACCACTAAACTTAGACGGGTTTATCTTGTTACTCAGTTGGTTAAGAGCATTTATCTTTGTACTCAAGGTTCCGTGTTTGATATTTTATTCTTGTAATTTAAATGAATTTAGTGTCGATTATTCTATCATTTATATATAGAAGGAACTTAGACGGGCTTGGGCTCAATAGCGCAAAAACATAACGATTGATCCAAATTCAAGTATTCAATTCATAAAAAACACAGCAGTTATAACGCGAGACTTGTATTTGGTTAAAGAACATTCATTCGTACATTCGTCATCTTGAGTTTGATTCTCCCTCTTTAATATATTGCTTGTCTCAATTGGATTTGACTTCATTTTTAACTTTTTCATCCTAAACTCACCTATGCGTTTATTTTTGTCCCTTGATGAAGATCATATGTGTGGAGCCAAAAATAATCACAAGGCGACACGTGGATTTTTGACAAAAAAAGACAAAACTACCCTTGAGGTATACCAGGATTCCTAGGTGCAATTAGCAGACAATTATCCTTCAACCAAGTCAAAAGTGCCCAAAATAGGTATCAACTTAAAACCTAATTTATTCATATATTTCCCATTTCATTATTTAGCTAATCAATTAGCTAAATAATATACTTATTCCTTTCATATTTCCTAAAATTGACTAATTAAGGGATTAATTACCTAATCAATCCCTTAATTATCAACTAAACCTCTAAATTATAACAAAAAACCCACTAGGGCCGGCCATGCCCTTTATTTTCTGTTTGTTGCTGCCATTTTCTCCCCCTTTTTATGACATTCAAATAGCTAGTTAATTAGGTTATTACTATTTGCTAATTAACTAGCCAATTATTTCCATAACTCCCCAAAATAACTAGCCCATTATCTCCATAACCCCCCAAAATAAATCACCATTTCCTCTCCTATAAATTGGGTCCCATTTTCACAAAACACTAATTCCAACACTTTGGCAAAAATCCCAAAATTCTCTAAACACTCTTTCTCTCTAAAATTCTAACTTTGGCATCGGAGGTTCTTCGGCCAAAGCCCCCCCATTCATCGTGGGCGCATGAGGCTCTTGGCCTTAACCTAAGGTGCTAGTTGTTTTGTAGGTGCAAAATCGTCCAAGATCGAAGAGGAGAAAATTTGCATCCACAAATTGGTGCTTTCATTGAGAGTTGAAATCCATACTCGTAGAAGACTCTCGCACAAAAAGGTTTTTTCTTTATTTTCTAGTCCATTTGAATATTTTTCATTACGTTCTTATTATTAGAATTTTTTACTTGCAAAGGTTCTTTGATAAAACGTATAAGCAAAATATAATGGCTAGAAATTTAGAAAATTCCATAAGTGAAAATTCTAATATACAAGAAATGGGATTGCGGAGATCCGTGAGGCAAAATGCGACAATAAGTGGAGCAGCACCACCACCACGAGTTTCCACCATGGGAACCACCACGGTGGCTACCTCGGTAGCCACCCGTGGCGAGGTCCATGGTGCCTTCACCACGGCTCGAGCCGTGCCATCCAAGGCTCACGACACCAAGGCCACGGCCCAAGTGCCATCCAAGTTTGCATGGGCCCGGGCCCAAGCCTCGCATTCGCTTGCATCACATTCTAAGCAGTCTCCTCCCGCCAAGCAACCTACTCTCGCGGCCCAGCCTGCTCCTGCCAAGCAACCTGCTCTCGCGGCCCAGCCTGCTCCTACCAAGCAGCCTGCTCTCGTGACCCAGCCTGCTTCCGTCGAGCAGCCCACTCCCGTGGCCCAGCCTGCTTCCGTCGAGCAGCCAACTCCCGTGGCCCAGCCTGCTCCTGTCAAGCAGCCTGCTCCCGACGAGCAACCCACTCCTATGGCCCAGCCTGCTTCAGTCGAACAACCCACTCCCGTGGCCCAGCATGCTCCTGCCAAGCAGCCTGCTCTCGTGGCCCAGCCTGCTCCCGACGAGCAGCCCACTCCCGTGGTCCAGCCTGCTTCCGTCGAGCAGCCCACTATCACGGCCCAACCTGCTCCTGCCAAGCAGCCTGCTCTCGTGACCCAGCCTGCTCCCGACGAGCAGCCCACTTTCAAGGCCCAGATTGCTCCCGTGGCTTTCCAAGCAGCCCAAGTCGGCCCAAGACTATCTCAACCATCTGGGCCTACCATCGGGCTAGGAGCATTCTCACCATATTTTTTCGCGGATTTGACATTTCCCAACTCAAATCTCGCGCCCGGAGTCTACCACCCTTCCACTGCCCAAGGAGGCGCATTCATTCCAAGCTCTTCCAATCCAAATGGCGAACAACACTTGTCTCGACAAGTCATAGAGTTGACGAGTGCCCTTGCACAACAGACAACCTTGGTGAATCAACTTTTGCAATGCTTCGGGATCAAACGTGCCCATGACGAGGTATCCCGAAGTAGGACAAGGGCAGACAGACATTTCCAGCAGCGTCCCGGCAAGCAGCCACTCGACCAGCCACGAGCCAAACGTTTGGGCAGTGTACATTCCCGTCTTCGAGCGCGAATGAGCATGCACTCTCGACTAGGCCCACGGAGGAGCATACATTCACGGTGGGGGTCATACTCCGATAGTCAACATGAACAACCTTCTGGGCAAAGTGTCTATTCGCAGCTAAGCCCACAAGGAGCGTCCTCCACCTCACATCAGAGTAGGCAGCACGACGGACGGAGAGAAGCAGTCACTTAATCCAGCTCAAGTTCAACCAGCAGCCTGCGAAGAACTCGCTCGCCTACTAGGAACACACCACATGCACTGCATCCGCGGCATAGACGAGCCAAACACATGGAAGAGCAGCCTAGACCAGCAAGTCATGACTGGGGGTAGCCGAGAGCTCCGCTACCCCAACAAAGGCAAATTCAGGAAGAAGTAGAGAGACTCTTGACCAAACGATTACATGATTTCCAACGCAACGAGGTCACCGACGAGGCACTACGACGGAACATAACCAACATAAGCAGGTCACCCTTCACGGAGGAGATCGAGCAGGCAGAGCCTCCACGCGAGTTCAGCATGCCATATTTCACATCTTTCAAAGGGGATGAAGACCCGGAGAGACACTTAAAACGTTACCAAAGTGCAATGATCCTTTATCGAAACAACGATGATCTCATGTGCAAGATATTCACCACCACTCTACAAGGCGAGGCGCAAGATTGGTTCTACACCCTGCCGCCACAATCCATTCGGAATTTCTACGAACTTTCTTTGGTTTTCACCAAAGAATATTCATCCTATCGCTCGATCAAAAAGAAGTCTGACCATTTGTTCGACGTTAAGAAGAACCCAAAGGAGTCGCTTCGCGACTATGTGAGGAGGTTCAAAGTAAAGAAGGCAAAAATAGTCGGATGCAACGACTCGATAGCTAGAGCAGCCTTCCAAAAAGGATTTCCAGCAGACCACCCGCTATTCGGAAAATTGATCATGAAAGAAGATCTAACTCTGGCAAACTCTTTTGCTTTAGCAGAGAAGCATGCACTTTGGGATGAGGCTCGCCAATGCATATTCAAGGACTTGAAGAAGTACCCGACATCACCTCCCTAGAAGCAGCGGAGGACTTATTCGCATGTTTGACGGTATCTAAAGTAGCAATAAGCTCTACCATCATGCGAGAAGAGCTGGGGGCTCGACTACTTGTATTCTACAGTTACCTGCAGTCATCATCATGACGCACTATTCCGCCGAATCTAAACCGGCGGTGATAAAGGCGTAGACCCTGGCAGATGCAAAGTTTTCTGACGAACGTAACAACTCGGCCCAACGATGCCCCGAAGGCAGTCGATCACACTTTAGCCGCACATATTCCCTTAATGGAGATTTCTGGCATTCGCATGTCAACGGCGCATCCAACTACAAAGGCTCGCGAGCAGCCGTGGTTCGTGGCAACCGACTACTTCACCAAATAGGTGGAAGCAGAGCCCATGACGACCACAATTCAGACGGACATAGAGCGCTTCATATGGAGGAACATCATTTACCGATTTGGCATCCCTTAATCCATTGTCACCAACAACGGCCTGCAATTCGTGGGTAAAGATTTGGCGAAGTTCTTCCAAAAATATGGCATCAAGCAGCATATGTCCATGCCGAGATATCCTCAAGGCAATAGGCAGGCCGAAACATCCAAAAAGATGGATCTCATCTGGGAAGGTCTGTACAAGCTCAGTAGAATAGGTGGCAAGAGTAATTATACCCCCGCTACCATGAAACGATAAAAAGATCGAAAAGTAGTAGAGCGCATACAATCTGAAGAAGTACCATGTGTGACCTCCCACTACATCAAAGCCTGAAGACTCAAGAAGCTCGACGGGCACCACTTCACAAGTCGAGGACTATCCAGTTGTTATGCAGTTCCTATCTTACAACTAAGTTCTCGTTCGTTTCACTCGTTTTTCAATAAGGAATTCAGAAGTAATCACAACTTGGCTCGGCTGCATGCTTATAACAACTGATCACTCCGGCACTTCAAAAGAAGACTGCGCCCTTCTTAGGGACCCATCGCAGGAATTGCGCCCCCCGAGGGACCAACCATGCTCTCCAGTGTGAGAGGGTAAACTAATTGCTCTCCAGTGCGAGAGGGTAAACCAATTCCCCGACACCCATATAGGTCAGCTCTCAAAGACGGGAGGATAAACTTTACACTCCGAATATCCAGACATGGATGAGCTTGGCTGCCCTAGTATAACTAGATGCACGATGGCTTGCGTCGGGATTCCTAGAAGTAGCCGCAATGGTCTTTTTCAAGGCTTAGCTAACTGAAGGATTTTGGGTCTCTTGGCCTAATCCGTGGGGAACCGGGCCCTAGAGACGGAGAGGGCACATTACGCAGTACATTCGATGGACGGCTGCCCTGGAATCCTAAAGCTGCTACCGAGTGCACTAAGGTAGCCTACGGATTCCGGAAGGCTGCCTACGGCTTGCCCTTCGAGCAGTAAAGCCGCGCTAGACTTATGCAACTGCACATTCTTGTGAAAGGTTAAACAAGCTAGCGCGCATATACGAAGTTTTATCCACTGCCGACATGCTACGTAGTCGATAAGCTTCACCTCTGCCAAGCGCGGAACAACCTACACCAAGTCCTAAAGTGTTGTGATACTTGCTACGCAACCTACGGAATTGAAGAAAGTCAAGGTTAACAACCTAGTGGTTACGCGGACTTGTTTGCTTCTGTAAGTAAGGCATCCGGCTGCCAACCCTATGGTTAACAACTTTGCAAAGTTCTACACCAACACCTACGGCTGCATAGGCTACGCGAGCTTGTCTGCTTATAAAAAAGTAGCATGCCTGCCACTGGTCTATCAAGTCTAAAGGTTAGGGCATGAACAAAAGAAGTGAAGATGAAGAAAAACGAAGGAAAACATGTTTATAAACAACTAGCAAAGGCCGAAGGAGTTCAAGCAAAACAAGAGCTACAAGGAAAAACAAAGAAAATCCTAAAGGCTACCTAAAATACTACACTACAGCAGCTTGGACATCCCACGACTACTCGGTCGCCACACCTTCATCTGGCGCTTCACCCCCGGCTGCCCCAGTCTGTGCACTAACTTCTCCAACTACTTCACCAATGGAAGCCTTAAAAATAAAAGCAAGCAAGTCTTCTGGAGAAATAGAAAAGCTCATCCACTCCCTTCTTAGCATAAGCAGCAAAACGAAGCTCAGAATTTGCAAGCTTACGATCTTGAATCTGAGGCGAATCAATCTCAGCAGCAAAGGGAGCAGGCTTTGGCGCCACTTTAGCAACAGAGTCCATCTTACCACTCTTCATAATAGCAAGTCTCTACAAAGGTGAATCGGACTTGGCTCCCAAAGAACGTCCTGGTACAGACTTCGGCACTGGGGGCATGATAAAACCTTACGCTGAGCAATCTTATCCACAATTGTACTAGCCTTTCTCAACATGGAAGACGCCACATGCTCAGATCTAGCAGCCTTATTTTTTCCCATTGGAAGAAGTCATGTCAATCACATACCTTTCGGTAGCAAGCGGACCCTCATGAGCAGCAGAAGAAGTCTTTAGTTTTTTCTTAACTGGCATCTCATGAGCAGGCGGGGAAGATCTCTTCTTTCCATCTTCATTCATAGTAAGCTCCACGACAGCGATCAGACGAGCCAATGCATCCGCCTTGATCCTCTTTACCTCATCTTTCTGGAATAGCCCACATTTCTTTCAACAAAGAGGACTAAGCAGCCAACGACATTCATGGTACTCAGCAGGGGAGCTCAACCCAGCATTCCAGCAGGCAGAAGGCTTGCATGCCTAACATTCCAGCAGCCCATGAGACCCGCAATCTCCTTATTTCTCTCAATCGCCAGCCTGGCCCGAGTCAGGTCCAAGAGCCCAAAGGACATGAGCCATGCGGCTCGCCTAGCACTGCGCCCCAGCGCCACAATCCTCGACCCCAGCTGCACAAGCTGCCCTTGGCTCAAGCCAAGCCAATCTACCCAAGCAGTGGTCCCTGCCACGACATCTCCTCAACCCATGCCAAGCCAACTCCTGGCCCCTGCCAGCCGACGTGCCGCACCACCCCGACGACTGCCCTGCAATAGCACTATCCAAGAAGAAGGCAAGAAAAATTAAATTTTTCTTACATCGGTGCGGCACGGAGAAGACGAAGAAATCAACGAAAGACGATCCTTTGCACGTGCAAGATGTAGAAGATTGCTAGAGAAGGGGGAACAAATATCCTCTAACCTTCTCTCTCTTGTTGGGTAGAATAAATCGCTCTCCAAAGTTGATTTAATAACCCACTTAAGGTGGAATTAAATAGGCTTTGAGAGAAATTTATTTCTCTTTCCTAGAAGGATCTAATTTCCATTTAAAGAGAGAATCAACATCAAAATAGGAAACAGTCTTAAGTTTCCTAAAGCAAGAAAATCTCTACACCTGTTGCCCTTTCCTACAAGCAGCCCAACAGGTGTGGGGGCATTTGTGGAGCCAAAAATAATCACAAGGCGACACGTGGATTTTTGACAAAAAAAGACAAAACTACCCTTGAGGTATACTGGGATTCCTACGTGCAATCAGCAGACAATTATCCTTCAACCAAGTCAAAAGTGCCCAAAATAGGTATCAACTTAAAACCTAATTTATTCATATATTTCCCATTTCATTATTTAGCTAATCAATTAGCTAAATAATATACTTATTCCTTTCATATTTCCTAAAATTGACTAATTAAGGGATTAATTACCTAATCAATCCCTTAATTATCAACTAAACCTCTAAATTATAACCAAAAACCCACTAGGGCCGGCCATGCCCTTTATTTTCTGTTTGTTGCTGCCATTTTCTCCCCCTTTTTATGACATTCAAATAGCTAGTTAATTAGGTTATTACTATTTGCTAATTAACTAGCCAATTATTTCCATAACTCCCCAAAATAACTAGCCCATTATCTCCATAACCCCTCAAAATAAATCACCATTTCCTCTCCTATAAATTGGGTCCCATTTTCACAAAACACTAATTCCAACACTTTGGCAAAAATCCCAAAATTCTCTAAACACTCTTTCTCTCTAAAATTCTAACTTTGGCATCGGAGGTTCTTCGGCCAAATCCCCCCCATTCATTGTGGGCGCGTGAGGCTCTTGGCCTTAACCTAAGGTGCTAGTTGTTTTGTAGGTGCAAAATCGTCCAAGATCGAAGAGGAGAAAATTTGCATCCACAATATGGTTATGATTTAATGTTGACTCTTACTTGTAATCCTTTAGGTTTTCCATCTCTCCCTCTCATCCAAGGCTGCTGAGTAATTGATGGGAGCATGCACTAGAGAATATTGACATGTAGAGAAGAAAAGATTTTTCAATGTGATCAGAACACAGAGTGATACACTACAAAATATTTCTCGCAGAGAACAAGAGACAAGGGAAATATTTTATATATTAAATCATGACCATAGGATCTTCATCAAACGGACAAGAACAGAAACTCTGGAAAGTGTACGAGGAAGAAAGTAGGAGAGAAATCAAACCCGCATCAATCGAGGTTAAACAATCTTAATTTCCACACCCTTTCCCTCTGTGTCGATCGTTGACAAATCATCCCTGAACGTTTATCTATTAATTCCCAGAAGATTATCAAATCGTACATCTTTCTAATTCTCCGTTTTTGTCCCTTACCCTAATAAAACAGAGATTTGCAGACAAATTACATCGATTAATTTTCCATCGTTGACCTCAATCACAATCAGAACAATATAATATCTCACGTTTCAAACATGTCGCAGTGCAGTCCAAGCGTCACAGATTGGAAAAACCCACGTACTACTTCGTGCCTTGCTCTTCATAAACTCCACAACCAAGTGATCGCAGAAGCAAGTTTTCTTCCTTCCTTTCTCTCCTCCCAGTTTCTAACGATTTTGTCACGGAAAACCGTAGCAATATTCTTCACAGGATAACCAGAATGGTGGGGTTGAACCAGAAGAAAAGTGAGCAGATTTCCATGTGTAATGGGTTTTACAAACGACCTCTTCCTTCTCCTCCCGCGATTGAGTTCTCTTCTTCTGAGGGCAAGGTCAGTGTCACTTTATCAGTGTCTACTTCTTGCATAAATCGTGTTTTCGTGATTGTAGTTTGCGTTATGCTTTGACATATCATGTAGCTCTTGCGATGGTTAAGAGTGTCTACAGTTGCACAGAGATTTTGTGTTCAATTTCTTCCTCCAAAAGTATTGCTTGTTAAAAAAAAGGGTTAATTAGTAGGTTTATTTGTGTTTGTGTTAAAACACATTAGGGTTATTATGTTTGGGTTCATTATTATAATGGCCTTTCATAATTAAGAACCTCAGTGCAAGAATGATATGTAAACACAACACATTAGTGTTTGTGTGTTAGAACACGTTAGTGTTAGAACCTCATTTTACATTTCTTAAGGCTAGAGAGCTATCTGAGGAATGTAAAATACTTATTTTGGTTGGGAAATGTAAATAAAAATATAAAAATATTGTTTGTTAAATTAAAAAAAAAAGGATCGCTCAAAATAAAATGCATTTACTAACATTATCTTGGAACTTTATTGCATAATAATTCACGGTGTAACATCGAGTGATCCCAACATTACACATTGAGCTTGTTTGATTTTGGTTTGTTTTATCCACACTCTCCACTTAAACCCCACATCAAACTCTTCGTTCGTTAAAAAAAAAAACTTGTGCGTTTGTCTTTTTGACCATGAACAAAACGCGCAAAAGAAGTATAGTAACCTAAATTAGATACGAAATAAAAAGTTCCTAATACTAAGAAATTGAAAAGCTTGACCCAACCCAATTTTTATACCAAAGAGTGGCCACATCTATCACTCTTTTCTCTCAGGGAATGCACTCTCTCTGTATTTCGATATGAACAGGTAAATTAGTCATTCACTCGTTTATCATAGATTGAGTTCATGCATATTTTGGATGAATTAGGTATTGCTAAACCAAATTTTAAATCCAATCTTGAAAGAAAATTCTAATAATTCACTTGTTTATCAATCAATACGTTTTGAAGATAATTTTGACTCATTGTCAACTTGATTTTTTTAATTTTTTTGCATCAAATGTGCATCACTATAAAGTACATAAACGTTTGATGTGAATACAGGTAGCAATAGGTTGGGAGTGAAACATTCAAACTGGTAAACGTACTCTTGTTATGATAGTGTATTTAGAAAAATATTATATTTTTAAAAAGTTTATACAGCCTAAATAGTTATTTAATAGTAGTGCGTATAAGTCAATCAACATTAAAAAATATGTATACGATACGAGGAGTGCCAAATTCGTAATATTTCTTTTACAACATAACCTTTTGCTACTTTCTATTTGAGGTTCTACAAAAAAATTGAATCTTTCATTTATCTTTAACTCGATTTCCAAACTCTTTTAGATGTGATTACATCAATCGAAGACCCAGAAAGACAATGTCTTTAACTTATTAGATATCACGTAATTCCTTTCACTTAATTAACATATTAATTTTATAGTCAAATAAAATCCCAGATTTGGGATACCAAATTTGCAATGGCAACCCCTTCCCGAGAAAACGACAATCTTATCCTTGCTGTTATGGAAGACTTTAAAAGCCGTGGCATTTCGAAAACAACCAGATTTGGGATTACCAAATTTTCCATCGTTGACCTCAATCACAATCACAACAATATAATATCTCATGTTTCAAACATGTCGCAGTGCAGTCCAAGCGTCACAGATTGGAAAAGTCCACGTACTACTTCGTGCCTTGCTCTTCATAAACTCCACAACTAAGTGATCGCATGAAGCAAGTTTTCTTCCTTCCTTTCTCTCCTCCCAGTTTCTAACGATTTTGTCACGGAAAACCGTAACAATATTCTTCAAAGGTTAAACAGAATGGTGGGGGTTGAAGCAGAAGAAAAGTGAACAGATTTCCATGTGTAATGGGTTTTACAAACGATCTCTTCCTTTTCCTCCCGCGATTGAATTCTCTTCTTCTGAGGGCAAGGTCAGTGTCACTTTATTAATGTCTACTTCTTGCATAAATCGTGTTTTCGTGATTGTAGTTTGCGTTATGCTTTGACGTATCATGTAGCTCTTGAGATGGTTAAGAAGTTTACCGTTGTACAGAGATTTTGTGTTCAATTTCTTCCTCCAAAAGTATTGCTTGTTAAAAAAAAAGAGGGTTAATTAGTAGGCTTATTTGTGTCTGTTAAAAGCACATTAGGGTTATTATGTTGGGTTCATTATTATAATGGCTTTCATATTTAAGAACCTCAGTGCAAGTATGAAATGTGAACACAACACATTAGTGTTTCTGTGTTAGAACACATTAGTGTTAGAACCTCATTTTACATTTCTTAAAAGCTAGAGAGCTCTCCGAGGAATGAGATTTGAAATACCTATTTTGGTTGGGAAATGTAAATAAAAATATAAAAATATTGTTTGTTAAATTAAAAAAAGGATTTGCGTAAAATAAAATACATTTACTAACATGATTTTGAAGCTTTATTGCATAATAATTCACACCGTAATATCGAGTGATCTCAACAGTACACATCGAGCCTATTTGATTTTGGTTTGTTTTATTGACACTCTCCACTTAAACCCCACATCAAACTCTTCGTTTGTTAAAAAAAAAAAAAAAAATTGTGTGTTTATCTTTTTGACCACGAACAAAACGCGCAAAAGAAGTATAGTAACCTAAATTAGATACGAAATAAAAAGTTCCTTATACTAAGAAATTGAATTGCTTGACCCAACCCAATTTTTATACCAAAGAGTGACCACATCTATCACTATTTTTGACACACCCCGACCTAGATTGAGGCATGCTAGCTGTCACGTGAGGGTGACGTAGTCATGTGCACAATGCGGAAGCAATATTAATATAAGAAATGCGAATAAACAAAAACCAAACCAACTAGAGCACTAGATAAGATAAGGTGCAAGTGCGATATTAAGTGTGATTGCACAACCAGAGCATAAGTAGCCTAAGTGCAGTCCAGCATGACGAATACTAATTATACAAAACCCAAAGGTGATCCTACATTGGTGATAATCTGTCAGAACCTCCGTCAAATCCTCGTAAGCCACCAACAAGCACTCCTACCTGAAACCTGGAGGGGCACAAAACAGAAAGTGTGAGTGGGCAAAAACAAAGCTTTTCAAAACCATTTCAACATCAAATATAGTAACCCCTTGCCGTAAAACCTGTATAATTTCCCAGAAAGTAGAATATATACATATCTCAAAACCATGCTCAGAAAACGTTATTCATAAGTATACCATGCCAAATATCTTAAATTAACATAATAAGTAACTCATGTGAAAAAGCTCATGAGAAATAACATATCAGCCGGATCCACCTAAAGTGGCATGTACGGTTGAATCTATAGCTCAACAAGTATGCCTGCACACGAGTCAGAACCACCTATAGTGGTCTGTACGACAGGACTGAGTGTAAATAAATACGCTTTAGTGCTACGATCACGTGAAGATTGTGCGAATAATCGCTGGTCACTTACGAGTCGAAACCACCTAAAGTGGTATGTACGACAGGACTGTGCACCTAACTTGGATCCAAGGTGAACGTATGGTGCGGGAGGTGAACATCACGTGAGGGATTGTGCCTTAACCACGGGTGGGAGCACTAACACTGGGGTACAAGTTTATGAGCTCTCAACACATTTCACATAATCATCAATTGACATAAACAATCTACAACTCACCTGGTACTTACCTGAGCATCCACAACATCGAACATAAATATATGCAATTACTATTCTAATTCATAGTCTAAGCATAAATCAATAGGCATGACATTTCAGAACATAATTTCATTTAAACACATTTTCTGGGAAAAATACCAAGTATATAAGTATATACTGAAAACCAAAAGCCCACTCACATATATGTGGAAGGGTCGTAGCCCCCGAGTCTCGCTTGATTGCGCTCGTCCTCAGGATAAGTCTCACCTATATGCGAAACAACTATATAAACGTTATTTTAAAGCACATACACAAAACTAGGTAATAACTTCTCATACATTACTCAATTGGGGTGTTTGAATATACCACAGTGACCTACTCAACCCCACGAGAAACCCTATATTTTTAGAAAAAATTTCCGACGTCCCACGTGCCCTCACGCTCCGGCCAAGGCATAGCCACATGCGTAGGCACGTGTCTGGCACACCAAACGAAATAGTTAACGCCATTAGCGAATATTCCGTTAAAATATAGAATATGCCGTTAAAGATACTTGACGCCGTTAGGATATTCCATCAACTTTGATGGAATATGCTCCTTCTCCTTCCTTGGTTTGCCAGAGTCCGGCGCCGACCACCGCTGCGTTGTCGGTTTCTGGAAAAACTTCAAAGCTTCATATCTCACTCATTTTTCAACCAAATTCCTTGAAATTTGTACCAAAATGAAGCTTAGGATGAGAAGAACACATTCTTACCACTTTAAGGTCCCAAAACTCACGGGATCTTGCTGGAAAAATCACAATAATCCGGCCACTTCTGCAACTCCACAAACTGGGATTTCCCGACGTCCAAAACCCTTCAAAACTCTTCCCTAAGCTTTGTGAAGAAGTTCTAAAGCTCCCTAGCACCCTAAAACTTGATGGACATTCCGCGATCACGACAAGTGAACTGTACACCTATCGGAGCTCCATGGTTCTCAAGTTTCCGAAGTCCCCACGTCCAACCAACTCTATGGTTTGACTCTTGGACTTGCAAGGATTCCAAAAACACCAACTACAACCTCATTCGTGAATGGAGAGCTAGGGTAGGAGTTGTCCGTACGGTTGTATGGAAATGGAAAAAAAATCCGAGAGGGAGGAAAGAGAGAAAGGGTCAACGAGAGTGGTATGAGTGTGTGTGTGGTCCAGTTTGCAATCAATCAAACAAAACATTAAGTCCTTTAGTACTAATTGGGTCCAATTAATTAGGAATATAACCAATTGGTCCCTTAACCTTAGCTCATTTACACACACAACTCAACGCTCAAAGGTATATAAGTCATTTCACACCATCGATAAAATATTTCGGGATGGGCTGTCACACTTTTCTCTCAGGGAATGCATTCTTGCCGTATTTCGATATGAATAGGTAAATTAGCCATTCACTTGTTTATCATAGATTGAGTTCATACAAATTTTGGATGATTAGGTATTGCTAAACCAAATTTTAAATCCAATCTTGAAAGAAAATTCTAATCATTCACTTGTTTATCAATCAATACGTTTTGAAGATAATTTTTGACTCATTGTCAACTTGATTTTTTGAATTTTTGCATCACATGCGAATATCAGTTGCAATAAGTTGGGAGTGAAACATTCAAACCGGCAAACGTACTCGTGTTATGATAGTGTATTTAGAAAAATATTATATTTTTAAAAAGTTTATACAACTTAAATAATTATTTAATATTAGAGCGTATAAGTCAATCAATATTAAAAAGTATGTGTATCCGATATGAGGAGTGCCAAATTCGTAATATTTCTTTTACAACATAAGAGCCGTTTCACCGTGGGAAAGGCCTCCTCAGGTTATCCACTATTTAATCCACCTAGTGAACAGTAATTGCCCTTAATGAACAATAATTGCATTTTGCATCTCCACCCTTACACTTGAATAGCCCTAACGACAGGTAAATAAAATAATAATATTTTTTGCAATTGCTTGGAATTTCCCATGCACCTCTCCACCCCCTCATGTCACTCCCTCTCCTTCCACTCATCTTTCTCACCCACTTTCCTATTCGAAAATTAAACAAATCAAACTCCAAAACCATGAAGCTTTAATCTTTGGGACTAAAGGATCCTTGCTATACCGTTGCATGCGTCATTGGACCATCACGGTGTAAACCACCATTGAAGCCGAGAGCTTCAAGATCTGAAACTCGAACCCATGTGAGGTTCTCTATGCAAATCTTGTTTCATTATGTCCTCATGTTGCTTGGGACAAGATTTGTGGTGTTTTTCCAGTTCGAAACCAAAGGTTTAACCCCCTGCAATTTCTCTGAAACCTTGCCCAATTTTTGGTCACTTCCTCGGAGCAAACTCCGACAAATTTGTGGGTTGAGATCCAACTGACGTTGAGGCAAAATAGAAGAAAAAACGTGGCTAACGTCAGGGCGACGTCAGCCTTGCATCAAACCCACTCCGAGCTGGCAACTCTATATCGACCTCTAGCTTAGGCCTGCTCGGGCTCCCTTGCCAGCACACGCTGGACTTGATTGCTCGGGCTCTCTGGCCTTGTTCACTCGCCTGTCCCTCGGGCTCCAGCACACGCTGGAGCTGCTCTAATCTTTTGCTACTTTCCATTTGAGGTTGCAAAAAAAAAAATTGAATCTTTCATTTATCTTTAACTCGATTTCCCTACTCTTTTATAAGTGATTACATCAATCGAAGATCCCAGAAGGACAATGTCCTTAACTTATTAGATGTCACGTAATTCCTTTCGCTTAATTAACATATTAATTTTAAAGTCAAATAAAATCACAAATTGGGATATACCAAATTTGCAAAGGAAAACTAATGAAAAGAATTTGAAAACTTTGAGTTTTAACGATAAGGACAAAATAAAGGGTAAAGTGAATAGTATCAGGATTGATTTTTTAGTGTAAATATGTGATTTTTCGTTAAAATTAACAATACCGAGAACTTTTCGTCAAAGTTACCAATTTGCAATGACAACCCCTTCCCGAGAAAACGACAATCTTATCCTTGCCGTTTGATTATTGATTGGAAGAATTTAAAAGCTGTGGCATTTCGAAACAGTTATTACGCGGGTTTCCTTTCCTAATCGAACGCAACGGAGAATTTTCCACGACGCCGATCCGAACCAAAACCCAAAACCCAAAACCCTAGCAACGCACCAGACAAATCGAGAATTTGAAAATTCATTGACGTTGACTCTTCAATTTTCTCAGCCCTACCCAGATCTGATTTTCTTCCACAATTTTTTTCTTCGTTTTATTTGTTTAATTTTTTTAGTTAAAAAATAAATAAATTAAAAACATGGCTATGGCGGGGCTGTACAGACGAACCCTTCCTTCTCCTCCGGCAGTCGAATTTGCTTCCTTACAGGGAAAGGTACAACCTTCAGATGCAGCTTCCTCACCCCTTTACTTACTTTTTCTTCAAATTTTTCATTTTTTAATTTCCCCCAATATTTTATTTTTTTATTTTTTTTTGGTGATGCTTAACATTTAGCATTACAGCTTAAAACTTTAATTTCTCTGTAGATACCCTTTTATAATACAATCTGAATATGTCATTTTCCCCAATTTTTGTTTGCGGTTAAAGTTCTGTAAGAATTTTGAGTTCTGTGTATGTATGATCCAACATTTGTTTGGCTGCCTGTGTTTTTGGGAATGTAGCAGGTTGTTCATTAAGTCACGTTATATGGTTTGTTCTTGTGTTTTTTTTCTAGGGAGTGGATGATCTTCCTGCTTGTCATGTGTTTCTGTTCTGAACCATTTTTTCCGGTTACTAAATTTGATGGTTTTCGAATTGCAGGAGCTTTTTCTTGAAGCCATTCAGAGGGCAACTATGGAGAACTTCTATAGGTTGATTTCTTATTTCCAGACACAATCCGAGCCCGCTTATTGCGGATTGGCGAGCCTGTCCATGGTTTTGAATGCCCTTGCCATTGATCCCGGAAGGAAATGGAAAGGTAAGGTTTGAAGTTTTATCAGCTAATATGATTGAAGGTATCATTTTGTTGGACCAGCTAGTGAATGGCATTTTAAATTTCATTGACAAAGTCAAGTTTTGTTATATTCGCCATCCTGTTAATCGTATCCATTTAAGTTCTATTGGATAAATTCCCACTAGATTGATGTGGATGAAAATTTCTTTCTCTTTGATCTTGGACAAAATTGCACCTACAAAACAATTAACACCTTTGGTTAAGGCCAAAAGCCTCACGCGCTCACGATGAATGGGGGCTTTGGCCAATGAACCTTCGATGCCAAAGTTAGAATTTAGAGAGAAAAGTGTTTAGAGAGTTTTTGAAGTTTTGCAAGAGTGTCGACCTAGTCTTTCAAAGAAAATGGAGTCCTATTTATAGAGTATGGCCGACCCTCTTTGGAAGAGAGAGTGGCCGGCCCTTGAATGTTTTTGGGGTGTAATGGTGATTAATGGATTAATTAGGAATTAATCAATTAACTAGCCTAATTAATTTAATTTATATGGAAGGTTTTGAAGGTTATGGAATAATTTCTTTGTAGAGGATATGGAGTAAAGATGAATGAGATAAATTTGAACTTGTTACCTATTTTGAGCACTCTTGACTTGGTTGATGGATGATTCTCCGCTGCTCGCGTGTAGGAAACCTGGTGTGTCTCGAGGGTAATTTTGTCATCTTCACCTAAAAATCTACGTGTCGCCTTTTGATTATTTTTTGGCTCCACAAATGCCCCCACACCTGCTGGGCTGCTCGTAGGAAAGGGCAGCAGGTGTAGAGATCTTCTTGCTCTAGGAAACTTAAGACTGCTTCCTATTTTGATGTAGATTCCCTCTTTAATATGAAATTAGATCCTTCTAGGAAAGGGAAATAAATTTCTCTCAAAGCTTATTTAAGTCCACCTTAATTGGGTTGTTAAATCAACTTTGGAGAGTGATTATACCCTACAAGAGAGAGAAAGCTTAGAGGATATTTGTTCCCCCTCCTCTAGCAATCTTCTACACTTACTCGTGCAAATGACCGTCTTTCGTTGCTTTCTTCGTCTTCTCTGCGCCGCATCGATGTAAGGAAATCTTAATTCTCCTTGTCTTCTTCTTGGGAGGTGCTGCCACGGGGCAGCCGTCGGGGTGGTGCGGCACATCGGCTGGCAGGGGCCACAAGTCGTCTTGTCATGGGCCAATGAGGTGGTGTGGCAGGGGCCATTGCTTATGCTGCTCGGCTTGATTGAATCCAAGGATTAGCTCGGCATGGGACGAGGAAGTGACGTGGCATGGGCAACGGTTTGGGCTGCCATGTTTGGGCTGCTTGCCAAAAATGAGGAAACTGCTTGAGTTTGATTTCTCAGCTGCCGTATATGGAGCAGTCAAGGATAAAGCTGCCAAGATTGGAGCTGCTGAAGATGAAGTGTCGGATGAGTGAACTATTAAGTGCAAACGTGGCTATTCACACTGGAGAGCAAACCCATATGGGTGTCAGGGAATTGGTTTACCTTTTCGCATTAGAGATCAATTAGTTTATCTTCTTACACTGGAGAGTAAACCTAGAAAGGGTTTTGAGCAGTTGTTGTGGACAACAGTTGAACCAGGCTTATGAGTAACTTCTTGAATCTTCATTGACAATAAAGAAATAAATCAATTGTGCTGGAAGGTAGAAACTGCATTTCAAACTAGATAATCTTTGGCTTGCGAGGTCTTGTTCGTCGAGCTGTTTGAGACTTCGAACTTATTTGGAAAAGCCCAAACGGGGTTCAGGGGGTGATGGAGACTTCCCCTGCTTGTGTAGGCTGTTTCGTTGACCTGTCAAGATACTCATTGCATCGACCCTCATTTGTCAGCTTCTCAAGGTACTGCTTCCACTTTAGGCAGCCGTTGGTAGTGTGGCCTGGTCCATGATGGAATGCGCAATACTTTGTATGATCCAGTCTGGTAAGATCGCCTTTCATGTGTGGCAGCAGTTCGAACCAAGGTTCATTCTTGAGCTTGCGGAGAATTTGGCTGATTGGAACTGTGAACTTGGTGAATGTTTCAGGCCCTGAGTCTTCTTTGGTCGAGGAACGTTCCATGTGCTTTTTTTCCGACTCGTTTTTGTTAGATTGCTTGGCCTCGTCCCATAATGCATGCTTTTCTGCCAAAGCATACGAAGCTGCTAGGGTTAGTTCTTCTCCCATGATGAGTTTTCCGAATAAAGGATGTTCGGTGGGAAGCCCATTTCTGAATGCTGCCGTTGCTATGTCCTTGTTGCAGCCAACAATCTTGGCCTTCTCAGCTTTGAACCTCTTGACATAATCGCGAATTGTCTCCTTAGGGTCTTTTACGATGCTACGACGGTAGAGTATGAAACCAATCTTGCGCTTCGCCTTGTAGAGTTGTGGCAAAAAGTTTGCACATAAGCGCGTCGTTGTTCCTTTAGAGGATCATGGTATTGCAGTAGTGCTTGAGATGTCGATCCGGATCTTCGTCTCCCTTGTACGGAGTGAAGTGAGGCATAGTGAACCCGCGAGGTGGATCTGTTTGCTCGATCTCATTTGTGAATGGTGACATGCTTATGTTGGTCATGTCTCGTCGAAGCACATCGTCAGCAGGCTCGTTACGTTGGAAATTGCGCAATTGTTCAGTTAGGAGCCTCTTAACTTCTTGAATTTGCCTCTGTTGGGGTAGTGGAACTTTTGGCTGCCCCTGGTCGTGACCTATGGGTTTGGGCCACTCTTCCCTATGATCGACTCGTCTATGTCGCGACTGCGGTGCATGTGGCATGTTCCTGGGAGGCAAACAGGCTGTCGATTAAACTTGAGTCGGATTGAGTGACTGCTTCTCTCTGTCTACCGTGCTGCCTACTTCAATGTGAGGTGAAGAATACTCCTTGCAAGCCTAGTTGTGAGTGAACACTTCGCCTGGAAGGTTGTTCATATTGATAATCGGAGTGTGACTTCAACCGTGAACGTATGCTCGTCCATGGGCTTGATCGGGAATGCACGCTCCTCTGCGCGCTAAGATGAGAGTATACGTTATCCCAAGGACCCAGGCAGGAGCGTAAACTGCTAGAACGCTCAAATCGTGGCTGGTTGATGGGCTGCTTGCCGGAACCCTGGTGGAGAGGTTTATATGCCCTTGTCCTACTTCGGGACACCTTGTCTGAGGCACGTTGGATCTCGGTGCGTTGCAAGAGTTGATTCACCAAGGTTGTCTGTTGTGCAAGGGTGCTCATCAACTCTATGACTTGTTGAGACGAGTGTTGTTCATCATTTAGATTGGAAGAGCTTGGAAGGAATGTGCCTCCTTGAGCAGTGGAAGTGTGGTAGGCTCCGGGTGTGAGATTTGAGTTGGGAAATGTCAAATCTGTGAAGAAACTTGATGGTAGGTCCGGATGGTTGATATAGTCTTGGGCTGCTTAGGAGGCCACGATGGCAGGCTGGGTCGCAGGAGTAGGCTGGGCCACGAGAGTGAGCTGCCCGGCGGGAGCAGGCTGAGCCGCAAGAGTGGGCTGCTCGGTGCGTGATGCACGCGAGTGTGAGGCTTGGGCTCGGCTTGGCAACGCATTGGGCTTGCGTTGGTGGCACGGCTCGGGTCGTGGTAGTGGTGACACCATGGACCTCACCATGAGTGGCTCCTGGTAGCCACCGCGGTGGAACCTTGCGGTGGTGGTGCCGCTCCCCCTAAGATCACATTTAGTCTCGTGGATCGCCGCGGTCCCATTTCTTGGATATTGGAATTTTCATTCGTGGAATTTTTTAAATTTCTAGCCATTGTATTTCTCTTTTACATTTTATTAAAGAATCTTTGCAAATAAAAAATTATAATAATAAGAACGTACGAAAAAAATGCAAGTGGACTAAAAAATAGAGAAAAACCTTTTTATGCAAGAGTCTTCTACGAGTGTGTGACTCTTTTCTCAATGAAAGCACCGATTCGTGGATGCAAATTTCTTTCTCCTTGATCTTGGACAAAATTACACCTACAAAACAATTAACACCTTTGGTTAAGGCTAAAAGCCTCACACGCCCACGATGAATGGGGGGGCTTTGGCCGAAGAACCTTCGATGCCAAAGTTAGAATTTAGAAAGAAAAGTGTTTAGAGAGTTTTTGGAGTTTTGCAAGAGTGTCGACCTAGTCTTTCAAAGAAAATGGAGTCCTATTTATAGAGCATGGCCGGCCCTCTTTGGAAGAGAGAGTGGCCGGCCCTTGGATGTTTTTTGAGGTGTAATGGTAATTAATTTGGTGATTAATGGATTAATTAGGAATTAATCCATTATTAGCCTAATTAATTTAATTTATATGGAAGGTTTTGAAGGTTATGGAATGATTTCCTTGTAGAGGATATGGAGTAAAGTTGGATGAGATAAATTTGAACTTGTTACCTATTTTGGGCACTCTTGACTTGGTTGATGGATGATTCTCCGCTGTTCGCGTGTAGGAAACCCGGTGTGTCTCGAGGGTAATTTTGTCCTCTTCACCTAAAAATCCACGTGTCGCCTCTTGATTATTTTTTGGCTCCACAATTGACTTTCGAAATTGTCCAGGTCATTATAATCTGAGCTGTTGATGATAAAACTATCTTAGACTAATTGCTTTATTGTCCTATCGAGTATATGTTTAGAATGATGAAACATTTGGTGGATTTAAGAATTTGTTCTTGGTTAGCTCTTACAAGTGTGACACTTTAGTATTGTACGATGTTTTTCCTTGCTATTCTTTACGCAGTATAAAATGAATTACACATTATAGCAGTTGTTGCCTCTCATTATTGCCTCCCATCTAGTTTGCAAACGCCTTGACTATAATAAACGTTTTTGTTTAGTGATTTTTGTCGAGTTAGATCCTATAATCTATATGTATTAAAACCAAGGTATTAAAAATCGATATTATCGGCGATATTTCGCCGATAATATCGTTTTTTTGCCCCAGCGATATTTTTTTGACTAAAAATAAAATATCTTTAAAATATCGCGATAATATCACTAATATCGCGATATTACCGATATTATCGCGATATTCGGTGTCGTCGCCGCCGCCGGGAGGTGAGAAAGGGAGGAGGAAACCAGATCGAAGAAGAAGGATGATGGAGGTGAGAAAGGGAGGAGGAAACCAGATCGACTACGGAGAGAGTCGAGACCGAACCAAGGGAGAGACGGAGACAAAGAGACCGAGGGAGAGACGGAGACGGAGAGACCGAGGCAGAGACGAAGACGGAGAGACCGAGGCAGAGACTCCGTCGTCCCAACGGCAGCCGAGCTTCCTCTGCGCGTCGCCGTGCTGCCCAGAGACGGAGGAGAGGGAGGGAGAGTTCAGGAGGGTGGTGGAGATGCAGCGCTGGCATCGGGGTGGACGGATTTGGGTGTGCCTGGGTGTGGGTGCGATCGGGGAAATGGAGTGAGAGAACGAGAGTTCGAGAGAGTTCGAGAGAGAGAAAGCCTTTAGGTTCTGACGGGGTGCAAGTGAGAGAGGGAAAGCCTTTAGGTTCTGACATGGGAATGGACAAAAGAGAGCCGTTGGCTCTGGGCTCGAGGCGAGTGGAAGGGGATCCAATGTGTGTTCAAGAATAGCTAGGGTTTTCAAATGACAGATGCCGCTGCTACACCAGTTTAAATTGTAGCTGTTTCTAGCATTTGACACAGGTGGACTTGTGCGGGTTGGTCAGCGCATCTTCGCCATTTCTAGCTCTCAGGTCTTGCGTTCGAAGCCCCGAGGTGTAATGTAGTGGTTTATTTTTTCATATTTTTGTTAGCTCACCTTGGCAAGCTCACAGTTCTTCTCTTCGAATCTCTCTGGTGTGTCAATTTTTTTTTTCCTTTTCTTTTATTTTCTGTTTTCTGTTTTATTTTATTTTCGTTTATTGTTTTTCTATTTCTCTTTCCTATTTTATTTTCTTAGTTTTTTTTGTTTTATCTTTGATCGTCCTTCTACATTTCCTAGGATTTCGTAGTTTTGTTATTTTCTTGTTTGTTTTTCTTTATTTTATTTCTCATACCTTGAGGACAATGTGTGATTTAAGTTTGGGGGTGGGAAATAAGAAATTTTAGGTTTTTAATTCTTTGTATATATATGGTTTTGTTTTGAATTCTTTATATATAAATGATTATGGTTTTGTGAAAATATGAAAATATGCTAAAATATTCGAACCCCTCCCATTGTACTAATTCATTATATAAATGATTATGGTGTGTTTAAACTTCTTTCATTATTTACTACATTTTTTCTACACTCACAATGTTTGCCAGCTCGCTATATAATCAACTTAAATCAGTTAAATCCATCATGCAATGCATTTCCTTCCAATTTTTTGTGATAAACTAATAGATAATTGACTAAATAAACATCCTGCAAAGTTTCAATAAAAATTTCCAAGTTTTTCTTACAATTTCCGTGGTTTCCATGTAATTTTTATCGATATCGATATTATCCCGATATTTCCATCGATATTTCCGTGTTTTCGGACTACCGATATTTTCTTCCTTGATTAAAACTGAGTTCTTTCTCACAGGACCCTGGAGATGGTTTGATGAATCTATGTTAGACTGCTGCGAGCCTTTGGAGACTGTCAAGGTAAAAGGCATCTCATTTGGGAAGCTAGTCTGCTTGGCTCACTGTGCTGGAGCAAAAGTTGAAGCCTTTCGCACAAATCATAGCACAATTGATGAGTTTCGTAAATATGTATTGAGATGTTCTACTTCTGATGATTGTCATGTGATCTCCTCATACGATAGATCAGTTCTCAAACAGGTTATATTACTGTTCTGCTCTACAATTTCTTTGGTGGAACCATTAGTCAATTCAATTTTAATTACTATTCTACTATACTGATGATTATCTCATTTATGGATTCTGCTTATATGACCCTGTGTCACACTCCCCAGTTCTTTGAAAGCTGATCAGGTATTGACTAGTATGAATCAAATTTTTACTGCAGACGGGTACTGGTCATTTTTCACCAATTGGTGGCTATCATGCTGAAAGAGACATGGCGCTTATTTTGGATGTTGCACGTTTTAAGTATCCTCCCCATTGGGTACCCCTCAAAATTCTTTGGGACGCCATGAATAATGTTGATTCATCTACTGGACAACGCAGAGGGTATGCATTAG
This sequence comes from Malus sylvestris, assembly GCF_916048215.2. Classification (NCBI taxonomy): domain Eukaryota; kingdom Viridiplantae; phylum Streptophyta; class Magnoliopsida; order Rosales; family Rosaceae; genus Malus; species Malus sylvestris. The sequence goes on along the minus strand of NC_062264.1, from coordinate 31,764,674 downwards.
TGTGTGCTAGTGAATATTACCTTTATACTGGATATTATCCCAATTATTGGATATGCATGTCAGAAGCAATTTCTATATATTTTTGCTAGAAATGAGATGCATTGAATGTTAATAACATTCTGAATTATTGAATTCCATTTTTTGCGCAGGTTCATGCTTATATCCAGGCCTCACAGTGAGCCAGGACAACTTTATACCCTGGTATGATTGGCAATTTGATGACTCTGTACCCAAACCGAACTCCCCTGTATACTAGCACACAGTTCGTTGTGGTTGTCTGAATGTGCATGTTTTTCTCTGCAGCTTGTTATTTTTTTTATATACTTTTTCCTGTCCTAGTGAATATGACCTCTACCTATATGATGTATTTTGATTTGTTAAATTGTCATTATTGTAGGCCGTCTCTCTCTTATGTTGTGTTTGACAAAAGTATTTATGTTTGGGTGCTGGAGTTATCAAAAATCTTGGATTGCTTACTTATTGTATGATCGTTGAAGATATTTATCCATTTCTCTGTGGGATCTGTTGCAGAGCTGCAAACATGAGAGTTGGGTTGGTGTTGCGAAATACTTAATGGATGATGTTCCTCTTCTTCTAAAATCGGAGGAGGTGAAAGACATTCAGGAAGTTCTCTCTGTTGTTTTTATGTCGCTCCCATCCTATTTTGGGCAGTTCATCAAGTGGGTTGCAGAAGTTCGGAGACGAGAGGATGGTGGCCAAAGCTTAAGCCTAGAGGAAAAAGCTAGGCTTGCTGTCAAGGTGATCTGTCTTCTAGAGCTTCACATTTACTTATTTTCAGTTTCTTTGTTTTCCCTTTTCCTGCATAAAATCGTCCCGCTTTTTATCCTTAAGAACCCCAAACAATTTTCTAGTTCTAATCTCAATACCTAAGTTTTATTTGCAGGAGGAGGTACTGAGACAAGTCCAGGACACTGGCCTTTTTAAACATGTGGCAGAATTATTATCTTCAGCACATTCATGCTGCGGAAACTTATATTCCGGTCATGAAGAAAACTTGCCCAACATTGCTGCGAGCGTTTGCTGCCAAGGCGCACAAATTTTGTCGGGGAACTCTACCTTCTCGGGGGTGTATTGCTGTCAGGAAACATGTGTGAAATGCTTCAAGGCAAATGGCGACAAGCCAGTCACGGTTGTGAGTGGGACAGTGGTAAATGGTGGAACCGAGGAGAGGATGGACGTGCTTGTTCCTTCATCAAAAACAAACTCAGGATGTTCTTGTGCAATTGGGATGCATCCAGCTAGCAATGACGTTCTAACAGCACTTCTACTGGCCTTGCCACCAGGGACATGGTCTGGGATCAAAGACGAGAAGCTTTCAAAAGAAATATCTAACCTTGTTTCCACTGTAAATCTTCCTACCTTGCTTCAAGAAGAGGTAAGTTAAAATGTCTTGTAGTTTTCAGTTAATTTTTCCAGTAAATCTGCACCGACTTTTATTTCAAATATCCTATAACATTACCTACTGGTTTGGCACAGGTTTTGCACTTGCGACGCCAGCTCCACCTCCTCAAGAAATGCCAAGAGGATAGGGTAGACGAAGATCTTGGCTCTCCTCTCGCTTAGACTTCTTTCACGTTTACTCTGATTTTCCTGTTATCGCGAACTGACATCAAGCAAAAAAGGCATGCTTATCAAGTTACGGATAGGTAGAGGCACTGCAGAAAGCTATAGGTGTTACAGAACTGAATGATCAAGAAGAGTCATGGCGAAGAGCCGGTTGTTTCCCTCAGATGAAGCCGCTGGCTGAGCTGCGTGCTAACTGAAATACCGATGTTAGGATGTTTGCACTGTATTTTACGATCAAAATTCTTGATCACTGTGGTTTTTGGTTGAATTTTAGTCTAATGCTACCCAATTTTCCTGTCAGTTTGGTCTGACTCTCTACTCGCACAGAGTTATTGAGAATTGAGGTGCAAAGATGAATTGGGTTGCAAATTCAATTGAAGCTATACATACTTTGTATTTGAAGAGCTCATATAAATATAGTGGCGATGTGCGAGGGAAATTATTTTCGCACTTGTCTATGCACGTTCCTGCTATTTTTTAAATTATTCTTATTTGATTAATTCAAATGCTAAAAGTAAGTATGAGTCTTGTAATTGATTTGTTACTTATTTCTATTATATCTTTAACTACGGGTTGGCTATGATTACAACTGAAATGAAAATCGATAATTTTGTGGTTTAAAAACACCAAATCTTATTTCAATCGTCATATGTCATAACTATTCTGATAAATGATATGATCACACTTGTAAAAAAGTGAATATTTTTCATTACTCATATATTACAAAATGACCATAGTTAAGATCATATGGTTCCAAATAATTTGACATCGAATTCCCCATTTAATATTGGTGCATAAAAAAACCAACCGGCTCCAATGTTGAAAACGTGGGGCGATCAACAACGCAAACGGCACGTCGTTCTGCATCGCGAAAAGAGCACAAAATTAGCTGTACGTCCTTGGAAGAGTCTAGGGTTTTTTAATTCAAAAAGGTTGAAGGAGGTAGAGAGAGAGGGGGATTTGGTCACCCGCCACAAATAAACGGTCAACGAATGATGACGGCGTTTTCAAAATTTAATAAAAAAAGAAGGGGCGGAATATTATTTGCTTGCTGAAAGCCCGAAGGCTGAAGAAAAGCACTTTTTCTCGAGAGTAATCTCACTCTCCAAATCCCACTCACTCTCGCTTTCGTATTCGAATCCTGTTTCTGAATCGAATTCCCACCTCGAGATTAATGGCGGTGGTCGGCCTCTACCGCCGGGAGCTTCCCTCTCCTCCTGCAATCGAATTTGCTTCCCCAGACGGAAAGGTTCTCTCCCCCTCTCTCTCTCTAGAATATAATGAATCGCATTTGGGTATTTTTGGTTGGTTCTGTGTGAATGTGAATGTGAATTTTATCATTTTACAGAAGTTATTTACTGAAGCTCTTGGAAATGGAACCATGGAGGGGTTTTTCAAGTTGATCTCTTACTACCAAACGCAGTCGGAGCCTGCTTATTGCGGGCTGGCCACCCTCGCTGTCGTCCTCAACGCCCTCGCCATTGATCCCGGAAGAAAATGGAAAGGTGATTGCTTTTCTCAATTTGCCCAATTTCCCTAATGTACTTTTTGATTTTAGAGCTAAATTAGGATTTGGGTTTAGGGTTTTGTTCAATTCTGGTGCTCCAAATGCCCTTTGGATTATAAAGGCGTATACTTTGGGCTTGTTTGAGACTGCTTCTTAATAGCTAAAAGTACTTTTTGACAATAAAAAACGTGTCTGACTAAGTTTGGCATAAAAACTTAAAAGCAATTATTGGTCGTTGAACTAGCAGGTGCTTCATGAAACACTTTCAAGTTTTCAAGGTGCTTTTCATAGAAGCACGTGGATTTATAATAAATTTTTTGACATGTTTATGATAAAAGCACGGCAAAAGTGCTACCTACATAAGCACTCCCAACGAGTCTTTTGTTTATTTGCCTGATGATGTCCTGTGACTTTTTGTGAGCTTAGGCCCATGGAGATGGTTTGATGACTCAATGCTGGATTGCTGTGAGCCTTTGGCAAAGGTCAAAGCCGAAGGCATCACATTCGGGAAAGTTGCATGCTTGGCGCATTGCAACGGAGCTGAAGTCAAGGCATTACGAACCTATGAAAGTTCGGTGGATGAATTTCGTAAGCATGTCATTTCATGTACTTCTTCAGAGGATTGTCATGTCATCACATCTTACCACAGAGCTGCATTTAGCCAGGTTTTGTGAGACTTGTCCTTTCTTTTGTCTTTGCATATCTAGGAAATTGAGTTAGTTTTTTTTATCTTGTATCATTGAGTTGTATTGTGATCATTAGTGACATATTAGCACTGCTCTATCTGGTTACAGACTGGGAGTGGTCATTTTTCACCGATTGGTGGCTATCACGCTGGAACAGATATGGTTCTCATTTTGGATGTTGCTCGATTCAAATATCCTCCTCATTGGGTTCCCCTTTCGCTTCTTTGGGAGGGAATGACTACTATTGATGAAGCAACTGGACATTGTCGGGGGTATGCCCTTCACTTTTAAAGTTCCATATATTAAATTGTCGGGGTTAAAAGGGTTCAGGTCTTTATAATCATAGACTTTTGTTGTTCAAACTGCAGTAGCATTTCTTGCTCACTTTTTGTCTTTGTATAATATCTTCCTTTAATTCGTAGTTGTTAATGCACCTTTTCATATGGGTCATGGACTCATAGGCTGTAGTTTTTTGTATTAAATTCTACAGTGGGGACCTTATCGTTTTCCTATTGATTACTTCACTACCGTTTACGTTCTAAAATTTGATTCTTTCAGGTACATGATCATTTCAAGGCTTAACAGAAGCCCGTCTATTCTCTACACTGTGGTATTGCTCTTGTAGGCCGATCTGTTTTATGTAACCTAGTTCCTGTGATATTTCATGTGAAAATTTCAGAATTACACTGGTATCCTTGTGGAAAAACTTAGATACATATGACTAAACTCGGATGAATGCAAATAGACCTTCGGATGAACTTAGATATGATCAAAATTGGATGAATACAAAATCCACACTGTTTGTTTCTATATACACTGCTATTGCTAACCTTTCCACAATAGACATTTGTTTAACCTTCGTGGTTACACATTTTTGGTTTATTATTCTATTTCCACTTGCCATAAAACATTAGATCCTATTGTAACTGTGAATTGTCCCCAGAGTTGCAGACATGAAGGTTGGAGTAGCATTGCGAAGTACTTAACAGAAGACGTTCCTCTCTTGTTGAAGTCGGAAGATATAAAAGATGTTCAGAATGTAATCTCTGTTTTCTTCAAATCACCACCTGCTGACTTGAGAGAGTTCATTAAATGGGTTGCTGAAGTTCGGAGACAAGAGGATGGGAATCTGAGCTTAGACAAAGAGGAAAAAGGAAGGCTCGCTATCAAGGTTTGTTATAGCCCTTTCTTTATTCATGGTTTCATGCTTGCATTCTGGTTTTCTGTTTCTGTTCCCGTCTTCTTCTTCTTTTTTTCCAGAAAAGCAAAAGAGTGTTAGATTGATGACATTCTAAGCTATACCCGTCCATTTCTTCTTATACATGAAATGAAAAGAAATACATAGATGGGGACTTGCGATTTTGAGGTTCTAATTGGCATTTCAGGAAGAGGTATTAAAACAAGTAAGAGAAACGGAACTCTTCAGACACGTAAGCGAATGGTTGGCTTCTAAATCAATCTGTAAAGACATATCACAAGGTGGTAAAGATACATTGCCTGAAATTGCTGCCAATGTTTGTTGCCAAGGAGGACAAGTATTTTCCGGGAGTGTCAGTTCATTTGATCGAGCATGCTGTAGGCAAACTGACGTGAAACTCTTGAAGTGCAATGGTGAAAAGCCCGTTACCGTGGTGTCGGGGACTGTAACAACAAATGGCGGTGAACAAGCAGTTGAGATGCTGGTTCCCTCATGTCAAACCGAACCAAGCAGCTTGTGTTCTTATTTTCAAGGTAGCTGCATAGGGATGCATCCATCTACAGGTGATGTTCTAACAGTACTTCTATTGGCTCTGCCTCAACAAACATGGTCTGGTCTTAGAGAAGAGAAGCTACTAGCAGAAATCAATTGCCTCATATCAACCGATTGTCTACCAACTTTGCTTCAAGAGGAGGTAAGGTCTATTTCTTTGGAGCCTCAACTATTTATTACCAGTCTAATTTTTCTTCATTGTTTGACCGGTTTAGCACCCAAGACCTAATTTACCCAAAAGCACTCTTTTAGGGAGTAGCCTGGAGTCCTTTTAACCTAATTATTTTACGACACACACACAGTAAGAAGCACAGACCTTAGATTTGATAACTCATGGATTGATTGCCCGTTGCAGGTTTTCTACTTGCGACGGCAAATCCACTTCCTCATGACTGATAAGTGATAATGGAGCTGTATCTCTTTCAAGATATGTATTCTCTTCTTATGCTTAAGTTCTTAAAGCATAAAACACACATACACCCAAAAGGAAACACAAAAGGAGTGAAATTTTTCGGCCGATTTGGTGAGCACAGGTATTTTTTTTCATGTAATTGTACTATGATTTAATCCTAATTAACATTCAGTTGTAAGATTTACCAAGAAAAACATTCAGTAGAAAAATTAGTCATTGGCATTCAATAGATAAATTTACATTGGCAATATCCAGAGCATAAACTGAAAGGTTATATGCGATACTAGGGAGGGGAGATTGTAAACCTAAAACAGGACATTGAATGAAATAAGCTAGAGAAAATCACAGCATTCTCGGGTTCCTGCTACTCATAGCGGACGTGCTGAGGATGATAAGCTAGTCAGCAGTGCAGTGCATTGTATGAAGGCCAAAAGAACGACCAAGAACTACGAGAAAACTTCCACCTTAGCGCCCATAGACTGCCGAACAGCGCCTCATACTGCCCAATAGTCATGTTGTCGTCAAGTTCCTCGTCACCATAAGTAAGGCTTTGTATCCCATATGGGATGCCACATATTTCTTCAATCTTCTCTTTCACTGCCTTGATTATGTGGGAAGGGTTCACATCCACCTTAGTGATTGTACCGTCTGGCCCCGTCACGTTGATCTGCACCAAACAGTCTAACAATAAATCCGCACCTGACTGTATGCCGTACTGAGCTAGTGTTTTCGTGCCCATGAGGCGAGTGCCATCAAGGAAGAGACATGGCTGCCCGTTAACTTCTTCAATCATTGGTGGGGGGATCCAAACATCGTCAATGATGTCCGAACTCTTAGCTGGAAGTCCCAGTGCGGTAACATCGGGTGTTCGGACGTAGATTGTTAATGGAGAGCTGGAAAAGTACCAATTTGTAACGTTGCAATCCGATATGACTTCCCAATCTTTTAGCGTTTCGTCGTGACAGTATGGTTGTTGGTCACTAATTGGGAGGTCTAGCATGCTCTCAACTATTACCTTGACATCAAAAATCGTATGCGAAGAACTTAACTTGATTTCAAATGAATCCTCATCGTACACTGGTTTTGGGTCTGGTTTTCTTTCCGGTTCTTGCAAATGGGAGTGCCTCACCAGGTATTCTTTCGAGTTTCTCTCCGTCTTCCGGAAAGTTAAGCTTATTTCTTCAGTTTCTTCAACTTCTTCAGCTTGATCACCACACCGAAAAACTGCATAAACAACACAATTCCCTTCCATGTTGTAGGTTTTCAAGCACTCAGCCTCATCAAGCAACTGCCCCTTGTAAAAAAGTTTCTGACTTGTACATGGGATCCCCATTTTCTCACAAATATATTGCTTGATGTCCATTATGGAACTGACCTTGTAGATGCTAAGCGCGATCGTTTCTCCAACCTGCGGCATTTTGATGGACAGTTTCGAAGAAGAACCGAACACCCAAATCGTTGATCTCTTGTTCACATGGTAAAACCCTAGGGTTTTCTCATCATCATCAAGATAAGCCATATGGCCACCATGAAAAAGCCATAGTTTGTCAAGTTGCACTTCAGCAAACTTTCCAGCAATCTCCTTCAAATCACGAACGGTATCCAATTCACTCACCGATATCAATTCTTCCCAACCGCAACCACGGGCGATAATCGGAAATCTATTCCCTACCGGCAACAACGTAAAACAAAGGTTCTTATTGAGATTGCACTCACTAATCCTCGTGCAATCCTCTACAAACTCCTCACCGTGGCTCACCACGAAATCGTCCAAACCAAACCCTACCACGCTCTCTGTCACCGCCTTAATCTCCCGGCCAGTAAACCACGGTTTTATGTCCACCAAAACAGGTCCCCAGCCCGGCACCTTGACATGGATACTCACACCATCAACTTTGGGATTGATTTTCTCAGAACAAAAGATTGCATGAACAGTAGACCAGCTTTCAACATTGCACGCTGCTAGGGTTTCGTTGTCACGATCCAGCACTTTGCCATTGTAAACTAGGGTTTGTCGCTCCACCGGCACGCCTTCCACGCACTGGATCATGGCCTTGAGATGCTTGATAGTATCTGAACTCTTCAATTTGAACATAATGATATCTCTGTCGGACGTTTTCTTGATCAGTATGTCGTAGGGTCTGAACTTCATCTTGTTTGTCATTAGACTGCAGAGAATCTAGCCGAAAACAACTACTCTATGAATGGAGCGAGTTTGCAGGTCATTGATATTTATAATGCTACTTTATGAATCCGTGTATGACAAAGATTAAACTACAAGAGAAGAGATACAAGTATTGTAATTCAAACAAGAGTATGACAACAACTCCCGATGAGATCTGGTTTAACGCAAAACAGCTAGGGTTTAGGATTTTATGCATGTAGTCCAATACCCTAGTGGATAGAGAGTTTGATTTCTATTTAATTTGAAACTCCCCCTTCCCTAAATTATAGTAATAGTCTCAAACTCTTCCCTATTTCCCTAATGATATTGGAAAAAAAGGGTTTAGGTTTGGATTGAGGCACATATCATCATTTACTTGGTGGGTCTAATAACTGTGGCACGACAAGCCCATTTTTTTCTCCCAACACTGAGGTTTAGGGTTTGTTTGCGATATTTTGAAGGGGCTATAAGTGTTTTTCGACAACCAAAAATGCTTTTATTTGTGTTTGACAAAAAAAAATTTAGAAGCATCTCCTGGAAAAGTATATATTGAAGGAAGTTGAGGTTTCACCATGAGAAGTAGTCCACCTATTTTAAGCACATGCAAGGTCGCTTTCGATTTGTGATGCATACTCTTAATGTCTCCTTATGTGTGATGAATTTTCAAACCTAACATGTGGTAAAAGTAACACAAATTGAATAATGTGGAGCATGTGTGGCCATTTGCATAAGCCAACACACTCTGATACGATAAAAAAACATAAGCTTTTCTCTATTTGGCTAAACAAAATGATCTTAATTACATTGTGTAAGATAGGCTCAACTAAAAGTCATTAGGTGCTGGTCGGACCGACGAGTAAGGACTTAGCGCCTAGGCGGTGGCCTAGTTTGTTTTTTAATTTTAACTTAATTTATTATATAACATATAAATAAATGTTTACTTATACCTAAAAAATACATAATGGTATTGGAATACATAAAATGCAAAATAAAATGACATATAAATTAAAGGGAAATTTTATTTGAACCCAAACAACCGCACTTTACACCCAACTTAAATCTTAATTGTGAATTGTCTTCTTAGACCTATTGTCTAATTACCATCAAGTACAAGATGAAATGAATACAAAAATCAAAATGTTATCGATAAACCCACCTCCAATAATTAAACCCTTATCATCACGCAATAATTTTTTTACGTTCTGTTTTGGCTAAAATCCTAAGACGTTGTCAAAGAGAGAAATAAGCTCTTTTTGACGGATATATGATAATTTTGAAGTTTTAAATCTTTCAAATAAAATATGAATCAATTTATGTTAATTTTTTATTTGATTCCAATTCTTTTTGTTTAGGCTTTAGTAGCAGTTGTATATTGCCTGCAAATAGGATTGAAATCAAGGATAAAAAAGGTGGATGATGTATTTCTTGGTATTTTGTTTCTCTGCCCCCACATGTTCTAGGTTTTTCAAAGATCCATATATATGGTAATTATCTTTTTTAGTGATAGTGTCCCGATAAATATATGTCAGAACCAAATCTTTTTTGTTAAGAGGAAGTAGCCATAACTCGAGCAAAAAATTGAAATCAATGATTATTGAAATCAATAATTGAACTGGGTAATTATACTTGGTAAAATCTCAACAATAAACTTGTTCGGAGCACAAGGTGCGAAAGAAACCCATAGGATACCTAAACTTGTGCAAATTAAAAAATATTTTGAATACCTCAACGCTTGGGTTGGTTCGGTGAAGAAACAGAGCAATGAGAAATATGCAGCAAAAGAAGGATTAAGTGCAAGACAAATATGTAAGATATATTGTTCTCTTTACGTCTTGAATGAGTTGTAGAATACTCATTTTGTGTTTTTATTTTCTCAACGGGTGTAAAGATAAACTTACATACTGAATTGGGTTTGTAAGGGTAATTTAGGTAGTAAATTTGGGTTCAAAGAGATATTGATGGTTTAATTAAAATTAATATGGGTGTAGAGAGTAAGTTGGGGGTAGAAATAGGTTGTATGAGTTCAAATAAAATTTCTCTAAATTAAAAAGTACTAGAACATATTAAAAACATAGGAAACAAACTTATAATAAGTGTTCATCCAAGTATGCAACAAGCCATTTCCAATTTATCGAAAAAATAAAGTACAAAGTAAAAGTTGTCTATTTTATGTCTAAGCGAGAGTCGCGGAATAGACGGGAGCCTAGGCTGGTCTAGGTGCCTTTCTTGTTTTTTAAACACTTAGGAATTAATCGTGACAGTGGCCAGCTGCTTAGCGCCTAAGTATGTCTAGCGCCTAAGTGGGGCCTAGATGGCGCTAGGCGCGAACTTTTAGGACACTGCCTATATTTCCTTCTTTAAGATCTAAATTGTGTTTATCAAAACAACTGAAATTTGTTGATGTGTTATTAATAAAAGTGCTTGTAAAAAAGCACTTATCACCAAAAATTCAATCTATACTAAAACCCAAAAACAACTGAATCACTGTTCATAAGAACAGTGTAGTTCCGATTTTGCCCTTGCTTAGTTTGTGTTATTACATGTCTGCCATTCGGTGTTGAGTTATTGAGCTGTCGTTCACTCTCTTCGACAGCACAGCAAGGAAACTCAGTTTCCTCCTCCATTTGTTCATTCCTGCTCACTTCAATTTGAACGAAAATGATCCCCACCGAGTCTGGAGGGCTCCTCCATTCCTCCCTTTGTTTGTGTTATTACAAGTCTCCATATCTCTTCCCTCCGTGACTCAGCTGACGACGACGGGCTATTTCCGTTTGAAAGCCGGCAAATCGGACCTCAACGTTTGACCAATCGTCTCCCCTTCATCTCAGGAACAAGAAACAGCCGTTGCATGCCTCGATTTGTTACGGTTTCGATGAGGATTTTTTAATACTCCTCAGAGTTTTCCTACGTTTATGCGATGATTCCGGCAAAGGTCGGCGTCGATGTTGGTCTCAAACTATTCCTCAGCACCTCAGGTACCTTCTTCATCTATTGTATGTAAAGATTCTGCTTCAAATATTTGATTTAATATAAATGGGTTTTATTTAATTTTTCATATTTTTTTCCTTCAAAATTCTGGGTTGTGCACAAATTTTCGTTAGCAGGTCTCAATCAAAGTTGTGTATGCTTTGTGCAGAGAGAGAAAGCGGCTGGGATATGAGCAATAAGCGTTTTTACAAAATCTTAATATACCAGTGCGAGTGAAGTGTGTCTGTTTAGTACTAATATTTCAGTTCAAGTAAAGTTTACTGCATTTTTCTACAAATAGGTACGATAATGGTTTATAGATTCCCTATTTATATCATTGGAATATATTTGTTCAAAGTAATATTACAATGATTTCGAACAAAGCTTAACCATAATAGGCAGTAGACATTATATATCTGCTAATTTGTTGAACTATTGGTGCTCTATAAAGAGATAATATATATGTTACCCACAAATATAATGTGAAGATTATAAACTGTGAAGGGGATCTCTTACTTCATTGGAACAGGAACTGACGTAGAACTACGGATAGAACCCCGGTATCTACTTATATGTTGAGTTACACACTAAATTTATAAATACTTTTTACAGATAACATGCAAATTTCCTTCTTTCAGTCTGTTGTATGCCTATGACGTGATAAACATATAAAAAGTTTGCGAAAATTGATGGCTCATGTCATAACAAATACTTTTTCAAATTCTAAGTTTTTATCCGCTTTCGCTCTTTTTTGTTCAATGGTTTCAATTAATTGCTTTTAGTATAACATGCCCATATGTTACCGGTTCTATGTTACCGAGTATAGCTTGAGGTTATGAATGTCCCTGAAAGCACCTTAATTTTGTGTATAATTTAAGTTTTTGCATTGTGAAGATGAGCAAGTTGGCATCTAGGAGTGCATGTCACGTGAAGATGATATTGGAGGCCTTGCAGGTAGAATCGTTCAGGTCATTATTTGAGGATTTGATTTGATTTGTTTTTTTCTCTTTATTACTAAGATTTTTCCTAACCACTTTACATATGGGGCTACCAAAAAACATTGAATTGGCACAAAAATGGCCGTAATTTTCATTTTACATAATTTTTGCAATCCTTTGTTGAAATATGCAGCACATGGTAGGAGATAATTCTTCTTCATTGTGAACATTCAGGTAAATCTGTCTTTCATGGGTTTTTCTATTATTCTTTGCAGTTTTTCCCTGTTGCCTGCCATTAATTACCAAATTATCTATGTGAACTAGGTCCAAGTTCAACTACTTATGGTTTGGCACTATACTATATGATGAATTCTCCAGTCGAAGATACACCCTTGCTACAGAGTTTTATCAAGGGGGATGATTTATATGAAATTCAAGGTTTAACTTCTAACTGATTCTTCTCTCCTCAGGGTTCATGGATTGTTAAGCAATGTGTGGGAAGAAAGCATGCCTCGTTGACCAGGCACTTGAAATCAATTATTTCCACGAGAAGAACTATTTGGAGGTATATCAATTTTTAGCATGCTTTTATATATGTTCTTTGATCACCCTACTTTGTGGACAGCTTATTGACACTTCACTGAAATTCAAGGCCTTCTGTTTTCGGGTTCAATTTGTTAGAGTATATAGAGTTAAGGTGATTCCAAATGTCACATGATTTGTCTATATATTTGTGAGGTTCAATCAATGTCATATGAAGATGGTAGCATGTGTTACAAGATTAAACCATCTCAGTATAGTGTCAAGATGCAGTTAGTGAGTCAGTTATTTTATAGGGATATAATCCTCACTCATTGTGTAGTATTGTTTTTGGTAATTAATTAATTATTTTAAATGCAATATCATGAATATTTATACTCATTTATATATTTGTAAAGACCATCAGAACACACGAATGTAATATATGTACATATTAAACACTACTCCTTAACACATATATTTTCTACACTTTCTACATTTTCAACAATTTTCTAAACCCCGCAGCAACGCGCGGGTACACTTGCTTGTGTTTACTATTAGAAGTAATCCATAATATTTGATCAAAAAAAAAAAAAGTAATCCATAATAAAGATCTCTACAGATATGGTAAACGTTAGTATGGAGGTGTATACGCCGGTAGAATCATAAATAATGGGGCCGCCATGTCTACTATTTAATTTGATGTCGATAGGAGAGAAATAGAAAAAGGCTGGCATTGGCAGTGTGCCTGTAAATGTGTCATGAATATTAGGACATCAATTAATTTTGATAGTGATTCGGTGTCTACACTCCACTCATGGCTCCAACGTATTTGGAATGATCACACGGGACCAGTAAGTAGAGGATAGGAGGGGAACCATGTCATACGTTGTGTTTACTTGTTGGTCCATTTGGAAGGCAAGATGTGATGCTGTTTTTAACTAACGGCAACCCTCCCCTTTGCGAACTGTGCTTGCCATGTCCCTCGCTGCTTCATCCTTCCTGGAAGCTTGCTCGGGGGTTAGTAGTGGGCGGGATTCAACCTCTTGCTGCTTGGCGGTGCGTAGGAAGAAGATCCGTGCATCATGTGTTTTGGCCGCGGTGGTGAGGGGTGTTTTGGAGGGATGTGTGATGGCGAGATAGTGGGGCTTCCATAGTATTGTGGTGGAATCTAACTTCAAGGAGATAATATCATGGCTAAATGGATGCATTGACCATGGATCTTAGGAGGTTTTTCTGGTGTTGTGTGATATTCGTGGGGTTGGCGAGGCGTTCAGTTCGTGTGTTTGGTCTTGGGTGCCAAGGTCAGCCAATGAAGCGGCGGATTATGTAGCGTTCCATATTAGTGTGGAGATGAGCGACTTAGTCTAGGTTCAACGACCCTCATCTTCGTTTGTTCGTATTCTGAACAAGGATGGGCTACCATGCCCTCCAAGCTAGCTTTTGTTAACTGGGTCTTAGGGTGACACGTATACTCCTCCGTGTCGTAGTTTATTTCCTTTATTCTCTGTTTTCATGTCTGATGTTGTTAGCCCTGTGTGGCTTTCTGTACTCTCTTTGGTTTAGGTCCTGGTTAATAATATTTCCAGTTTCCAAAAAAAATAATAATAATAATTTTGATAGTAATTCATTTGTAATTGATATGCTTTTTACCCACCTCATTAGTTATTGACAAGCCTCTCTTTTATTCAACTCTATGTAGTGACTAATGTTAATTTTATTGTAGCGGATAGCTCTCGTTAGATCATTGTTTTAGCCAATTTTGGGCATTCGTGATTACCATAAGAAAACTTGATAATAGTCATCGATAATAGCTTTTTAGGTGCATTTGTCGATATTAGCTGTACAAAATGAGGTTAGCAAATGACTATTAGCCTTGCACAGATATGCATTTTACCCACGCCTTTAGCCAAGGATAAGTCCGCCTTTTATCCAATGTATTATGAACAACTAATGTTAATTTTTGTCGTAGTAAATAGCTCTCAATACTCTTAAACAAGAGCTGAAACCCTAAAATATCTATGTAGGCAATTAATAAAAGATGTTAAATAATCAAGTAGGAGTTGTGGAGTATGCTTCATGCATGGGAGGTTTTGAACCATAAGTGCTTTTTCAAATTAAGAACTCTGTTAAAATTTGCCTTCCTCTTGCCCCCCCCCCCCCCCCGGGTACCGACTTGGTGAGGGTCTTCATCTTGCCCACCTTCTCTGGCGCCGACTCTGGCTTCGGCTAGAGTTTTCTCCTCCTTTTCCCTTCTCTGCCAGTTCCTCTTTCCTCTCTACTTCTTCTTCTTCTTCTTCTTTTCTTTTTGCTTTTTCCGATGCTTCTCCCTTTTCTCCCCTGCTCTCCTTTCCGATCTGGCCATTTCTTCCTACCCCCAGCGGCATTCCTCTTTGTTCATCTCTGCTTCGATCTGCAGCCGCTTCAAAACTGCGATTTGTTGCGCTTCTTCCAACCACTTGCTGGCTTTCCTTTCTTTGTGGCTGGGCTCAGAACGTTCATCGAGGTGAGATGCTGCAATTACTCTAGCGATGCTTGGTTGTGGAAGAGGACTTGGCCGGATCGCGATCGGCGGCGATTGGTGTAGAACTTTCTGGTGTTTGTCATCTTTTGTGCTTTTTGGGCTTCAACTTCTGGTTGGCCCTTTGTAGTTTGTTTTTTGGGCCCGTGTTTTGCTTGTTTATGTGTGTTGTTTGGACCTTGGGTATGCCTATATGTATGTTTTAGTTTGTTATAAATGTGAAGAAGCTTTTTTTCAAAATAAATAAATAAATAAATAAGAACTCTGTTGGAAAACGTAGAGCTCGAGTCAAAATTGCTAACCACCTCCACGGACAGTGGGTCCCCAAAGATTGCAGTTGTGGAGTGCATCATGCGCCATGCATCCTCATGGTCCTATTGAACTATTGAATGGACAGTTGAGAGATAGAGAGAGACCATAACTTTTTAAATGTCACAGATTTAAGTTTGGAAGCTGATTTTTTTTAGGAAAAATATTGAAAAATGTTTGAAAACTTTGAATTTTAATCAAAATGATAAAAATGTATTGCAAGTGAATAGTACTAGGAGTGACTTTTTACAGTAAAAATATCATTTTCGTTAAAAGTGAATAATACTGGGAGTATTTCGTTAAAACTCCATCTTTTTTTTCGATTCCAATGGGTAGGAAGGAAAAAAATAGTACTCACTTATTTATGGAAAGAAAATTTATCTTGGAATTAGGTATCACAAGTCATTCATATTAGGCCGAAGAAAATGAGTGTAATATAAATATATTGAACTCAACACTCATATACAAATCATTCTTATAGAGTGCCGGAAAGTTTGAGTTTGATACCAATATGTTGAACTCATGTGCAATTTATTAAATTCAGAGTGTTATATCAACATATTAAACTCACACTAGTGTAATAATAGTGTTATAGAATCAAACCCATGTTGCAAGATTCTTATATATAGCTATCACACTCACTTAAATTAAACACCTTATTGGTCAACAATGCCAATTAGCATGTTTGAAAAACTTGTCAAGTGTTGTAAAATTGGTGGTATGTGGGCTGTGGAATATAAAGTAAACGAGACACAATATTTACGTGGTTTGACAAGTGTGCCTACGTCCTTGAGACAGTAGCAATACTTTCTCTCATTATTTGAAATAATAGGACTACAAAGATAACTTTCACTATTTTCTCGTCTCTCTCTAGCCCAGCTCACTGATAATTTCTCCTGCATCTTTTTTTTTTCCTTTTCTCTTCTTTCTCTTTGATATTGAATTGTGTATATGCAATGAACGAATGAACCTCATTTTATAGAGGTTTTCATCCAACGAAATAATATAGCAACACTATTCACTTTACAAAATTTCTTCAAATAAATAGTGCATAAATAATAATTCATTTGATTTTTCTTCAGATGAATAGTAAAGAACTATTCATGTAGGCCATCCATATACGACATTACAACACTCTCCCTTAGATGGTAATATGTCAATTTTGGTTACTTCGTTAAATTCTTGATCTGTTTTGGATGCTCCCCCGAAAGAGTATCTCCTATTGATTTCGAATTCGTCAAACTGACTGATTTCTAAGTTGATGTAATCTGATACCATGCATGATAGTTTAAGTGTTTGCTTTTGAATGTGGTTCACATGTGCTCCAAATTTTAATGGGATGCAAGTATTAGCCAAACCCCAACCCAACCTAGTTCGTCCCCCCCCCCCAACAAACCCAGAAAGAAGAAGGAGGAAGAAGAAGAAGAAGAAAAATTAAAAAAAAAAAAACCCCAACCCAACCCAGTTCACCCCCTTCCCCCCACCACAAACCCAACCCCTAGCAACCCAGAAAGAAGGAGGAGGAAGACGAGGAAGAAGATTAAAAAAAAAAACCCAACCCAGTTGCCCCCCCCCAACAAACCCAGGAAGAAGAAGAGGAAGAAACAACAAAAAAAAAAAAAAAACCAAACCCAGTTCGTCCATCCCTCCCCCCCTCCACCCAACCTGTAGAAGAAGAAGAAGAGAGAGAAGGAAATAAAAAAGGAAACCTAGTTCGTTCGTCTCTCCCCCCTCCCCCCGGCACCCACCATTTTCCCTCCACACCCATTTCCCCCATTTTCTCCTCGCCCAGGTTCTCAACCTTCGGAATTGACCTGGCGAAGGTTTCCTGATTCCACCTCAACAGGATCTGGGTTTTTTTCTAGGTTTTTTTTTTTTTATGGGTTGCAGGTAGTGGGTGCGAGGTTGGGTGCAAAGGGTGGGTGCGAAGGTGGGGAGGTTGGGTGCGGGGAGAAGAGGGAGTGGGGGCGGGGGGGAACGGGGAAGACAAATTGGTTTTTTTTTTTCTCTCTTCTTTTTTCTGGGTTGCAATTGTAGGAAGGGGGAAGAAGATGAAGATGGGGAGAAGAGAGAGAAGGAGGGGAAGGGAACGAACTTAGTGTTGGTTTTTTTTTTTTTTTTAACTTTTCTTTATTATTTTAATATTTAAAAATATTAAATTTTTTTTTTAGTTTTTAATAATTTTTTAATAGAAAATGGGCTCCAGATCAAGCTACGTGAGTATTTAACTGAGAAATTCATGCCAAGCTAACGGAAGGTATAGCATTGGCACAAATTGGTAAGATGAGGTATGACATTGTCAATTTTGAAAGATGAGGTATGAAAGTGTCGTGACACCAATTGTTGAGGTAGTTTTTTGTAATTTATCCAATATAAAACTAGTGATATGATTTTAAACCAATATCATTCACATAATATGCCAAAACAAAAAAGACAATGATAAAGTGTCCATCTTTTTTTTTTTCCGTTCTTCTCACATGGTGCAATAAACCATTCCAAAAATCTAGCCCCATTTCCCCTTTTTTATCTTTTCCACGTGAATGATTGATCATTCACTTTTTTTATTTCTTTTTTTGTGCACAACCAGAACCACAGTGCCACACCTCTCAGGCTCCCCATTTTTATTCTATTTATTTATATAGGTATGGTAATGAGCTTTAAGCACCTTGGTAGCAAAGGTAATCCCAAAATTGGGGCTCGCTGCTAGGATACAGGAATTTGCCAGCGGAGCAAAACCAAAATAAAAACTTTTGTCGTCGTCGATCTCTTCACCAAAAAAAATGGTGGTGATAACGCTTCTGGCATTAGATATTAGACAGGGAGTCACAAAATTGGGGACGATGAAGATGTTGGCATCTACCAGAGGACTGCAACGCCATCAAAAGATGGCAGCCATAGGTGTCGAGTAGCATAAAACTCAATGCTAGAATTACCATGAGTCCTTGAGATCCGTCAAGAACGATGCGATCTGGGTTTCCAAGTCCGATTAGATTCTTTTGGATCTCTGGAAACCATTTGTCAAATACGAGTTTTCTCATTTCATGATGACTACAGGTCATTGTAAATTTCAATTCTCACCAGGATTCAATAAGGCGCTTCTGGCATGGTGAGAGAGACAAAAAATAGATAAAAATTTGACATACCTAAGAACGATGTCATCTTGAACCATTGTTTTGGGTTTGGATTCTGTGTAGTGTTTTGCACTTAAGCGAGAGTTTCTCGTGCTGATAATATGTTGTAAAATCGGTGGTATGTGGGCTGTGGAATATAAAGTAAACGAGACACAATGTTTACAAGGTTCGGCAAGTATGCCTACGTCTTCAGGCAGCAGCAGTACTTTCTCTCATTATCTAAAATAATAGGAGTACAAAGATGACTCTCACTATTCTTTTTTCTCTCTAGCCCAGCTCACTAGCAATTTCTCCTGAATCCCTCTTCTTTACTTTTATCTTCTTTGTTTTTTATATTGAATTGTGTATATGCAATGAACGAATGAACCTCATTTTATAGAGGTTTTCATTCGACGAAATAATGTAGCAACACTATTTACTTTACAAAATATCTGTTGTGCCTTGGCCCGTTTGTCAGTGCGGAAACGAGATTCAGATTACAACCTCACCAAAATCACACTCAGTTGAACAGAATAAAATACAAGAAATAAAAACATCGATAAATTTACGAGGTTCGGCAAAAACCTGCCTACATTCCCGGAGAGATATTGCTCTTCACTATGAGAATAACAGTACAAGTACACATAAGTTAAATCAACATAACCCAATCACAAATCCCTTGCACACCCACTCATAGAATTTTCCCAAGAGCCTCACTCTACCCCAAGAGTTCTTTCACTAGAATACTTTTCACTCTAGCTCTCTTGATTTTCTCTCACCCGTGCCCATGCTTTCCCATGGGAGAACCGAATGCTCTCACCCTTTGGATGCTCTCTGATGTCTTCTCAGGAGAGAGCCAAATCTCTCTCTCTCTCCCTTCGATTCTTAGCAAAATAAATAGCAAAAGAAAAAAGGAATCAATTTTCCCCTTTTCCACAAACATCATCATTAAAGTAAAAGCAAGCATCATCATTATGTTTTTACTCATGATGATGTCCACCAAACTTTTGCTTTTACTTTGTCTGCAATTTTCATGCAACCCACACCATGTGATATTTCCACCGAAAGCAAACACATATCACTTCATTGTTGTTAACACATGACTCATAATTACTCACAAATGTATGAGCCAAACACAACAATATCTTCAAATAAAAAGTAATTCTTCGAATTTTTTTACAGATAAATAGTAAAGAACTATTTATGTGGGCCATCTACATATGACATTACAACATCAAGATGATTCTTATTCTCGAATTTAAGAAAATGGAAGGATGAGAGTCAAACTTTTTACGTAAATATTGAATTTTTAATATAATTTACGATTTAGTTACAAATTTAGATTAATATAATATTTTCTTGTCACACCGTATAATACAAAAAAAATAAATTTGTTCATTGCTCAACAACTCAATCATTTTTTTTCAAAAAAAAGGGACAATAAATGGGGAACCACTGTTATTCACCCCGCCCGTGTTTGGAGGAGGATAGTTGGAAATTCACCCTACTTGTAACTATGATCAATCAGATTCACAGCTTACAAAATATCGAACTCATGACCTCCCTTTTTTTCTTTAGGGAGTTGTTCACAGTTTTCTACTAGGTCACTTGTCGTGGTTACTCAAATTATGTTTTTTCAATTCGAGAGATATTGCTATCATGAAATATGGTAACCTAACATTTTGGTTTACAATTAATATTCCTAACTATTTGATGAGTTTTTTATTTTATTTTCTAGAATGGGTTTGAGTGTTTGATTTAAACGAGTTTCCAATTTGTTCTAGAGTATCACAAATTCTTATTTGTTTGTTTCCACACGGCAAATACTCTCTCTCTCTCTCTCTCTCTCTCTCTCCCTCTATACATACATATATATACATACATACACACACACACACACACACATATATATATATATATGTATGAAGCCAAAGAGGCAAAGACACACCCCTACGAGGACAACACTGAAAAAACACCAAAGTAATCCTATTATTGAGAGAGAGAGAAAGAAGAGAGAGATATGGAGGGGAGGGAGAGCAGTTGTCATCCGTTGTTGAAAGGAGGAAGGAGGGAAAGCAAATTCAGCCATGGTTTCTCTTCAGCTCAAATGCAATCACTGGCTGCCATCTGTGAAGCTCTTATACCTCCTCTCTCATTGGAGGAAATCCCAGATGACCACCAAGCCCTTCATTACTCCTCCTCCTCCTACCACACAGCTTCTGGCTCTCAGCCTCCCATCCCAGATGAGGTCAGTTCCATATCTTGTTTCACTGTATTCTGTTAAAGTTCATTGGAAAGCTTTTATCTCTTTTTGATTTGAAAAATATTCAATTTGTTATGTTTTATTATTTTTTTAGGTTAATCAGTAAACATTGTTTTGTAAGGAATCATTCTTTCTTTTATCTCTACATTAGAGTATGACGTGTATGCAAAAGTAACTCAGTCTCGCTAAAAGGATATTGTTTGGCTTCTTCATCAAAGTTTGACGCATGCGCAAATAACTCACCCAAAACAGAAACAAGATAAGATAAGGAGTCAAGTATTTTCCCATTAAAATCACTAAAGAAAAAAAGAATTTATGCACACGTATCAAACCGTGATTTCCTATAAAATTAGAAATACATAGCCTAAGTATTTTCCTTAATTAATTGGTTCAGTATTTGGTAAAACAGGTAGCAGAAATGATAGTGAAGAGAGCTCAACCAGAAGCGGTGGATGCAATGAGGCTATTTCTGAAGATGCTATCATTGAGATTAGGAACATTTTTGCTTTGTGGAAAAATTTGCTTTGACTGGAAATGGCCATTCATTCACAAATTCTCTGAAATGTCATTGGACAAAAGAGAACAAGTCCTCAACAAATGGTCAAGGGGAAAGCTTGTCATCACAATCAGATTGATGTTTATGGTGGTCAAAATGTTCTGCTTCTACACCTTCTTCTCCAGGGTAATGTTCTATCTGAATATTTAGCACCACAGTAAAAAAGATTTACTTATACTGAGTACTGACCCTGTGACAGTATTTCGAATTAATAACAATGATGTGTGTGCGTTAGTCAATGGCGGAGTCACTTGAGGACCAAGAGAGGCCCGGGCCTATCCTGAAGTATCTTTACTTTGTAGCTTCTGTTTGTGTGCCTTTTGTTGGATATTCTGCATTCTTTGACTTGTGATATTGTGATTTTACTCCCAGCTAACTTTATTATGTTTCTCTTGAAAAAAAAAAAGTGTTTTACAGTAGTATTGTTATGAAACCAAAGCCTTATATCAACTAGCCTTCCTTAGTTAGTTCATCATTTTTTATGATATAGTGTTGTTATACAATGAACCCCACACATATAGAATAGAGGAGGAATATCTTGAAATACAATTTTCATAGCTGCAGTTTTGAGCCATGATTATTAACTTTTGTTCAACTTCAAGTAGGAACTAAAGTTCGGTGCTTATGATATAATTATCTCAATATTTTTTTTTTCTTGACTCCACTACTCTTTTTTGATTAAAACTTTTCATTCCACTACAAAAAGTGAACCTTTTCTCCCATTAGTTATATTATTTTTTGTCTAATTTCTTTCATATGACTGAGAGGCCTCTTCTAATTTCGATTTCTGGCTTCTTCACTGGCATTAGTAGTTTGGTATACCAGTGTCGTTGCCGGTGTAGGTAAGGCATGTCAGTTTTGACCCTTATCTTATGCCATTGTTTTTCCTTGATAAATAATTTAATAGGAGTTTTAACGAAAAGTCCATGTTACTGTTTACTTTAACGAAAAACCACATTCTTGCACTAAAAAGTCAATCCTGGTACTATTCACTTTACCCTTTATTTTGTCCTTATCATTAAAACTCAAAGTTTTCAAGCCATTTTCATTAGTTTTCCTTAATTTAATTTAGATAATTTATGTCGTCGGTTGCTTTCATCCCTCATGACTTTGAATAATGATAGGGCAAAGCAAAAGGACAATATTGTTAACTTTTATACTTCTATACTCACTCCGTTACTCCACTTCTGCTTCTTTAGTTGGTGCACACTTGCAATTATTATATTGGTCCTTGTTTCATCTTTCACTCTTTTTCCATTAGAAATTGAAGTTTTTGTTCCTCTTTTGCTGCTTGGTTTGTAGATTGATGAAAACTCAAGAAACCCAGCATGGAAAGCGATTGGATTTGACTTAGACAAGAAAGAAAAATTGATTAAAACCCCAAAGGAGAGACCTCTTGATAAGGGAATCATAGAAACCGTGTATGAAAGCGATTCTACCCTCGTCCAATCTCTCACGAAGAAAGGCCTCGAAGTGGCGGACGATGCAGCAAACAACATCCACAGGATCAATTGTGATGTTGTCATTGTTGGTTCGGGTTGTGGCGGAGGAGTTGCAGCTGCAGTTCTTGCTCAATCTGGCCAAAAAGTGGTCGTTCTAGAGAAAGGGAACTATTTCGTGCCGAAGGATTACTCTTCTCTAGAAGGCCCTTCAATGAGTGAGCTATACGAATCTGGTGGAATTATGGCATCCGTAGATGCGATGGTAATGATTTTAGCCGGTTCAACAGTTGGAGGAGGCTCTGCGGTAAATTGGTCTGCATCTATCAGAACGCCACATAATGTTCTTCGTGAGTGGTCTGTAGATCATAAGATTCCACTTTATGCAAGCGAGGATTACCAATCTGCCATGGATATTGTGTGTAAGAGGATCAGTGTCACGGAGGGTTGCACCGAAGAAAATTTCCAAAATCAAATTCTGCGAAAAGGGTGCGAAAATCTTGGATTGAAAGTTGAATCAGTTCCAAGGAACTCATCGGCAGATCATTACTGCGGTTTCTGCAATTATGGCTGTCCAACAGGGGACAAGAAAGGGACCGATTCAACTTGGCTAGTCGATGCTGTGGAATGTGGTGCGGTGATTTTAACCGGATGCAAAGCTGAGAAGTTTATACTCGAGAGTGACAATGACGGAGGTAGAAGAAAGCGATGCCTTGGGGTGCAAGCAACATCTTTGAGCAAGAACATAAAAAGGAAGCTGAAAATCGAGGCAAAAGTGACAATTTCAGCATGTGGGTCTCTCTTGACTCCTCCTCTAATGATCTCCAGTGGACTCAAGAATCGGAATATTGGCCGGAACCTCCACCTCCACCCTGTTCTGCTGTCTTGGGGATACTTTCCTCAACACGAATCGGAGTTCAAGGGAAAAAAATATGAGGGAGGGATCATCACTTCAATCCACAAAGTGGTTTCTGAGACCGCAAATGCACGCGCGATTATTGAGACTGCTGTGCTAGGGCCGGCCTCATTTGCTACATTGTCTCCATGGATTTCAAGGCTTGACATGAAGGACAAGATGGAGAAGTATGCAAGAACAGCTAACCTGTTTGCATTGGTGAGAGACAGCAGTTCGGGCGTGGTTAAGCGTGAGGGGAGGGTCCACTACACATTAGACCAATTAGACAAAGAAAATCTTCTAGCAGGGCTAAGGCAGGCTCTGAGGATCCTGATTGCAGCAGGAGCTGTTGAAGTGGGGACATATCGAAACGACGGGCAGAGGATAAAATGCAAGGGGGTTAAGGAGGAGGACTTGGAGGAGTTTTTGGACACGGTTGTCACCTCCGCAGGGCCGAGCGCGAGGGAGGAGCTGTGGACAATTTACTCATCTGCTCATCAGATGGGGAGTTGCAGAATGGGGGCTACTGAGGAGGAAGGAGGAGTTGATGAAAATGGTGAGAGTTGGGAGGCAAAAGGGTTGTTTGTTTGCGATGCAAGTTTGCTTCCGACTGCAGTTGGTGTGAATCCAATGATCACCATTGAATCCACTGCTTATTGCATTTCCAAGAAGATTGCACAATCTTTGGACAAGGATTAATATACATCTTGTTAGTAATTAGATTTTTTTCTTGTTGTGGTGCTTGTAAATTATAAACCATGAAAAATAATCTTGATATTGTACCTAAACAATACAAAATTGAGCGCTTTTTTATTTAATCTAAACTACGATGAGATGTATTCAAACCAAGGTGCAGATAGAGAGCACGGCTCTACCCAACTTAGACCAACATTACCTTTGAACTCAAATTAAAAAGGTTAGTGCTATTCATACCTTCATTTTAACTTATCATATTCTTGTTAATTTTTATCTGTTGATATTCTTAAATTCATTCAATCTGAAGCTTGAAAATTAAAATGAGTGTGTGAGAGATAAAAACAGGTGCGGATAGCACCACCTTCATAAGATAAAAAGGTAGCAATTAAAGTGTTTTGTTAAAATAATTATACTATGTTTGAATGAGGGAAATAAACTTGGAATTTGGATAGTCATAATTTATAAATTGACATGCATCAATTCTCTTGTTTGGATTAATAACATAGAAATTTAGAATTTCCTCGTGGAAAAAAAAACTTGGTTTGGGGCCTCCAATTTCCAAGTTTAAATTCCATGTAAATAGGTGTCATTTCCCAATTTCTATGATATGGAGTTTAAAATTAACAAATTCCGTTTTCAATTCCATTTTCTTTTAAGTTAACCAAACAACAAAATTCACAAATTCTAGAAAATAAAACCCCTTCATTTCAATTTCCGTCATTTTAAAATTCCTTAGTAATCTTAAATTTCTTCATCCAAACATATTGTTAGTGTTGAAAGAGATCTGATAATGATCCATGGAGTTTTATTTTGAAAACGATAATATTCTACTTTAAATTAATCTAAACCACGGAAATGCAGCATTCAAGCTCAGATAACATTAACCAGAAAAAGAACGAACTTGAATAAACTTGTAGAAAGCTGGATTATTGAAATTTCCTTGTTGACAACAGATAAGAGCCTCAAAACTTACCTTCAAGCAATTTCAATTTTCTCATCAAATTGTGCAGATGGTGTTTTATGCAGTTTCAACTTTCATAAACAAGAGAACTAAACAGAGCACATCAGTGCCACCGCAGAAGTAAGAATCATATCGATATGTAACTAGAAAGAGAATCGAGAGATCTATTTCTTCAGCGCTTTAACCGCTTTATCAGCGGCATCGTCCAGATCTTCTGCTGTAATTAGCGCCATTCCACTTTCCTGAATAGCCATTAACAGACAGTAAAATTTCCATTTTATCTTGGATAATACCGACAGTTTTTACTGACACATCAGGATTAAGTTTCTAATGGTACCTTGAGAATCCTCTTTCCCTGGTCAACATTGGTACCTTCAAGGCGAACAATCACCGGCACTTCTAGTTTAACCTTGAACAAGGATGAACAAATGTTAACGCCGCATAAAAACTAGATTGAGGACATAATTACGCGAAGCTGTTAAATTTAGAGTTTATGAGCTCAATTAACTAGAACAATTTCCACCCGTTCCCTCATGGGAAGGAAGTGCCAAATTGTATTTTCCCTCCGCAATTATTCAATCTCTTAAGCGTAATTCAAAATGATGTTTCACTTTAGTGAAACAAAGATTAATTTAAGGGAAAAAAAACACAGAACAGTATTGCTAACCAGTTTAGCAGCATTGACAATTCCACTTGCAATCACATCACATTTCATTATTCCACCAAATATATTGACCAAAATGGCTTTCACCTTCTCATCAGAAGTCAATATCTTAAACGCCTCAACAACCTGTTTCGCATAATCTAGAATTAGAGAGACAAAAGAAATCCGGGTTTCGTAAGGGCTTTAAGAAATTTCCATTTTAGTTAACAGAAAAATGAACAATAAAAAATAATATTTCGAACATGAGTTAGCACTCAGATGTGCACGCGGCACTTCACAATCTAGTAAACCATTTCAAATCCAAAGGCACACACAATAGATACAGATAAAAAACGAGAAAATGAAACTAGAAATGAAAAGATTTGATGACGACAGTGGGAAACAAAAGGTCCAACAAGCAGTTCATCAAATCCTATGACTACATCCTCACCTGGTTTTCAGAAGCATTTCCGCCAACATCTAGAAAATTGGCAGGAGTTCCCCCGTGTAACTTAATGATATCCATAGTAGCCATAGCTAATCCTGCACCATTCACCATGCAACCAATCTCCCCATCTAAGCCAATATAATTCAAATCTGCTTTGGCAGCAGCCACCTGTTAAAAGGTAAAAGAGACCAGAGAAAAATAATTAAACAGAGGGTATACTGTTGTACGTGTACCAGAAAACCTACAACATCCTAGACAAAGCATCTCCAGCAAACAAGCTCATCTGTGGCATGTGGGCTTCATTATGATTTACGATATACTATATCCAGTAGACAATATGGGACCTTTATAATCCCTATTAATGAGTCCCAACTTTCCTCAACACTTAATGGGGGTGGGAATCAGGAATACCTATTAAAAGCTGACCCGGGTTTTAAGAGGAGTGTACGAACCTACCCAACCCAGGTCATGATTAGAAACAGTAAATTCCATTTCAAATTAGTAAAATGTGTGCAAGACTTTTTGTTAACAACAGCAAAAATCCTCACTAAATTTTGAAATGGACATACTGCATATACATTATACATATGGAACAAAAATGAATTATGCCGACAAAAATTTTATACAGAAGAAGATAGGATGATTAGTGGAAATGGAGAGCACAAGCTGATAATACTAATCAGCTTAAAGTGGGGTCAAACACAAGGATGACTATCCACTGAAAAGGACAACACACCTCTCGGGGATCCTCCTGCGATGGATCGCGAAGAGCAAATATCTCTTTCTGACGATAAGCAGCATTGTCGTCAAAGTTCAACTTGGCATCAGCAGCTACTAGTTGGTTATCAGCAGTTTCTGCAAGTGGATTGATCTGTCCAAAATCAAAGGTCAGACAAATGTGAAACAGAATAATTTGGAACTGGGAAGCTTACATAGTAACGTTACTAGAACCAATAAGTTTATACTCACTTCCAGCAGTGTACAGTCAGTCTCACTGAATAGCTTATATAATTTCTTCACTTGATCGATTGAACTATTCCTATCAGCTCCTTTTGGAGCCAAACCATCAACAACCTTTGCAGCATCTTCATCTGTAATTCCGGTGAAAACATCGATAGGTACCTATCAACAACATAACCAAAAAATAAAGATAAACAAGAAACTAGTTAAATAACTATATAGAAAAGGAAAGAGTAGTGCTACAGCATCAAAACTAAAGATGAGGATGGCTACCTTAATTATCTGATCGGGGAATTTCTCAGCAAGGTCTTCAATGCTGGTTCCACCCTTTGCACAAGCAATTATAAGCTGGAAAATGGGATAAAAATTAAGCATCTTTAGTTTAGAGAGCTCAACTTTGATGAAAACTTATGTTACCAAAGACAGAGTAATATATAATCAGAAATTTGCAGCAAACACAAAGAACTGAGTTCGAAAATATACTGGGCCAGCAGATTTGCGATCCAGAATGATAGAAAAGTACATCTCATTGACAAGTGACAACTTTTGGCACAAATAAACCTGTACAAGCAAAGGAAAGAGACCAAAGCCTGAGTAAAAATGAAGTTATGATTTACTAGTTCTAGAAAGTTTGTGGCTTGGGACTTCTTAGCACCAAGCATCATTTCATATAAAGTAAAAGTGAAAGTTTGGAATCCTCGGCCACAAAGATTCCAAATTTTAATAAAAGTGAAAGCTCAGAAACTATAATGCATGCATTGCTTCAAGCTAACATGAACGGACAACTTGAAACAAATTGCTTTGCCAACCTTGCTGACAATTTTTCCCTGAGGACCTGTTTGCTTGGTAACAAGAATTTGCCCAAGCATCTTGCCTGCACGATTAGTATAAATGGAGATAAATAAGCATCACAAGATGACAAAGCAGAACCGCATTTACTAAGCTGCAACTGCCTGAATCATATAGAAAACTAACCGTACAGTAACACATCACGGATTGATTGTAAACTAACATGCATGCATTGCTTAAGGGCCAATCAAGAGTGCAAATGACATATGCTAGTAAATTGTACGAAAGCCAAAGTAGATATTTTTAGTCCATAGTTAATGATAAAACCATGAAAATCCGATCATATTTAGCAATGATGGCTATTAATACCAGCGATATCTTCAACTTGGTTAGTCGGGACAATGTGAACACCACCCTTGAGACCATTTTTAAAAGTTCCCAAGCCTCTTCCACCAGCCAAGACTTGGCTTTTAACCACCAACTGCACCAAAATTGAAGTTAGCATCTCTCCTTTTAAGCCACTATGGTAGTTTTCGTAGAAAGTAAGATATAACGAGAAACAAATTTCGAACTTTCACATGTTTACCATTTGCAAGCTGGGGATTCATAAATCTAAATATGAAAAGACTATGATCTCCGATGATTACCTCACTTTCCTTGGGAAATGCATCCTGAATTGCCTTTTTGACTTCATCGACGGAACCAGCTGCGACACCTTTCGGGACATTGACCCCGTATTTGCTCATCAATTCAGCCCCCTGATCTCAACCGAAAATGAAAGGCATTCATCATCAAACTTCAAACAACATTCTCACACAAATACAATCCAACCCAATTACTTGATTGATATACACTATCCAAAATATAACACAATTTAAAGTTCTACTTTTTCACTGATCAGTACTGTTAGCTTTGCAAATTTATATGAACTAATCGAAATTAAACAAAAATATTTATTGAAACAAATGAATATTATCAAAAAATCGAAAAAGTGTCCTTTTCAAATTTCCAGAATTTATGGAGGATTAAAACAGAAACAGATCGCAGACTGATAGATATGAGAGTTTGGTTGTGACTGTAAGTGCGAGTGAAATATACACACAGATAGAGACCTGATATTCGTGGATGTTGAGGCGGCGGAGCTGTTGCTGCTGCCATTTTCCGGCGACGGAGAGAGAGCGGGAGGTCAGCTGCTTCAGTAATCCTCTCACCATTGTTGCAAGCTCCCAAACCCTAAAACCCAAACAACAACTGCAGAGAGAGAGAGAGAGAGAGAGCGATTGCCGGACGCAGAGGCGATTGCGTCTGAGAATTGAGAACGCGAAAGGGATCCCTAGTGCTTTTTCTTCTTCTATTTTTTTTTTAATTAAAACAAAATCAAAATTGCTTTTGACCCGTTTTAGGTATTTTCATTTTATGATTTTGTTGCTTTATTATTTTGCGATTTGAGTTTTCTTTTTAGAATGGCTAACGAAAAGTTTTTAAAAACTTTAGTTTTAATAAAAAAAACAAAATAAAAATATAAGTGAATTATACCATAAATGACTTTTCAAGGTAAAAATATCTTTAACGTTTAAAATAAAAAGTAACATAAGTGTTTCATTAAGATTCTTTTTCTTTTTCTTCTTTTTTTTCATTATTTTTATGAAAATTTTAAAAAGTAGTCAAGTTTTGAAAAAGTGATGGATTGTATGAGTATTTTTCTCCAACTTATTTCGTTTACAGTTCAAATCACTTAATTTTTTTTTTTAGGCTGGACCAATTGATTCAATTTTAGATTCAAATCGTGCACCAAGTTGCACATTACGGTTTGCCTAAATTTTAAATCACAATGGTTAAAAATCGACATACTTGAATTACTAGTGTTGTGATTTAGTTTGGTTCAGTTTGCAATTTAAACCATTACTGAATGAAAAAAATTCAAATCTATATTGAAATTTTTTAATAAACATGATCAAATAATAAAAAATTATTTTCAAATTAACTCAACTCAAAGTTTCATACTTTCAATCTCTTAATTTCAAAATGTTTATTGTTCCAAAAAGAAATCAAAATGTTTAATAAAATACTATAATATATAATTTAAATTATATATTTTTGTTCAAAAAAATATATTATATGTTTTATCCATTATAGTTATTTTATTATAAAACAAAAAAAATTAGTAATCCCCTAACTTTTAGTGTTATTTCAAATTTGTCTCAATATTTTTAAACATGCCAAACAAATACCCAACTTATTAAAAATATTATATTTTTAAGTCCCAGTCATTTATTCATTCAATGCCCATGTGGCAACAATGGGTTCCACTTATTTGCTTACTTGGACACTAAAATAATAATAGCTTCAAAAAAGACATAAAAATGAAAAAGCAAAATAAATACACAAATTCATGAATAAAATGGAAAACAAAAATGAAGATCGGGAAATCTCCTAACAAATAATAGTGTTAAGAATCTATATAGGGTTTGAAGGAGCTTGTTATGCTCATCTAATTTCCTCGTTCGCTAATTTTTGGCATGTAAAGTTTCCAATTCTTCTTTGTGGACGGTGAAGATGGTGGTGGCTACACCATGGCAATCCATACCATTTCAGCAACCTCTACCTTCTTCTCGATGTTAACACTCATTCAAGACCAATATCCAAGGGATCAACAACTTTTACCTGCAAATGCAACCTACTTTCGATCACGCTCCACGCTTCAAACTTCTAAGTAAACCAACGATCTCACCAGCACATAATCCGTTGCCTGAGGCCAAAACTCATTAGGACCGATAACCAAGCATAAAGAAACAAAAACAAATCTAAATCGGTGCAAATTTTAGGTACCAGAATGCCATTAGCAAGGCGAAGATAACTCATTGGCATCAATCCAGGAGGGCCTCTTTGCATTGTAGTAAAAATGCGCGATCATCGGAACCAGTTCTTCTGCAGTCCGAATCTCTGCAAAAGCAAAACATACTTAACACCAAGAAAATATGGTAATTCTTGCAAACAACTGACAGAAACTGATCGGAACACACAAGTTCACTTCCAACCTTTCTCTCTGTACAAGATCCTGTTTCCTCGTACAAACAAAATCTGAGGACAGTCTCTAACTTTAAGAGCATAAGCCAAATCTCTCTCGATGTTGATGTCTATCTTAACCGACTGTCGAATGCAAAAACACAAATTGAAGGTAAAGTTACTAGATTTAACAATGTTCATCGATCAAGAACACAAATTGGTGCTAAAGTTAGTAAATTTAACAACGATCATCAATTAAATCATTGCAAAATTGGAAATTAACGAGGTCGAAAACACGCATACCCGAGGAGGCAATCGATCTTTGGCATTCCAGTAGACCTTGACCGCCTTTTCGAGCTCTTTCAACGCCTTCCAATTCTCGCTTGCTCTGTTGTACCTCTCGAAAACAAGAACAAGAAGAGGGCTTGGGTGAAAAGCAAAGCTCTCCCACTCCAAGCAGTTGATCTCCTTCACCCAATTGTCTTCAACCTCGCCTTCCCAGTCAATCTCAACCCCATTGTCGCCCACCACGTTTCGAATTGGGTGGTTCTCGAAGTACTCCGAAGCCCGAATCCCCCACCCCACATCGGCATCCAACGGCCAATCCTTGCTCTCTTCCTCAACCACCATGCTCTTCTCCCTTCCAAAACCCTCCTCCTCCTCACCATCGTCCACCTTCCTCTTCATTACTTCATCTTTCTTCTCAACAATTTCTGGGTTCTGCTCTCTGATAGACGCAAACGTCCGATCAAGTGACTCCCGCACGTAATCTTCAACCGCCGCCGCTTCGCTCCTACGCCCGCGCCGCGGCTTTCTCGGAATCGTCGCTGGAAACGTCTCGCCTGGCTCTTCACCTTCGTGTTCAGAAGTTTCCGCTTTACGGCTGCGATATTTCGGTTTCGGATTGGAGCGAGCTATGAGGTCGGGCTCCGAATCGGATTTTCTCGAAGTAGCATAGCAAGGAAGAGAGTTCAGAGTGCGGGTGCGGTGCAGAGGGGAAATATGTAGCATCGGCGGGAGACAAGTTTGATGGCGCAGCATTTTATTGGTTGTTTCCGCAGCCCAAGTGTTTGTGGAAATGCCTCACCGAACGCAATCGCTTTTTTCCTTTTCCCCTTTTTCCCTCCTTTTTATTACCCGCCTCCTGTCGGTTGTTATCAAAAGAACATTGCTTGCTCTTGTTTTTTTAGTAACTACTTGATATCATTTTTTCAAGCCTAATCAGATAAACGGTTCTCGTGGTGGTAAAGTAATTAGAAAATAACCTTCATGCTAAAGAAATTTGGATTTAAACTTTTGTGGTGTAATCTGTTAGCGAATTTAGTGTTCTAAATGTGGTAAAGTTCAAAAAAGTTGTGATCTTTTAAGTTGATTCATGCTAGATTAGGAGTTTAATTGGTGGGATCTACTTGAATTTGTGGGATTTGGGATATAGCCGTAGGTTTGTTGAATTAGATATGGAAGGTACTGAGGCATGCTTTGTAAGTTTTAGTAGTGAGTTTGGTGAAATGGATTCTGATCACAGTGCAGCCATTGGAGGCCGCGAGATCCCTAGCTCTCCCATCAGTGGTTCCTTGATGAGCGCGATGGGTTTATCTGTCGTATGAGAACATCTTCAAATAAGATGTCAAATTTTAAGGAACCGGACTTCTTCTTGAGCATAGGATGGGATCTTCCTGACCGAATCATCTGGGCTATTGAAATTCGATCAAACGGCTACAATAATTATAACTTTTAGAAGATCTCCTGTTTGTAGTCGTTAGATCAAATTTCAATGATCTAGATAGTCCGGTTAAGGAGATCCCCACCTTATGCTCAGAAGGAGATCCAGTTCCAAATTTTAAACATAAAATTTGAATTTGACAGCTTATATGGCATTTTGACATATTTTATATATATCAAATTAAATATTATTTTATGACACTATTTTTTTTCTTTTATTTTATTAAACAATTATTTTATTACCCATTTTAACAACTTTCAAAACCCCCGGATTTCTTCACTTCACACCTTCAGCCATGGAAGCTCTGCAAGCTTCCCTCCCGCAAGTCCCTCACACCCAATTCGAACCCGACGCTGATAAAATCAAACGCAGCCTCACCAAGAAAGGCTTCCCGCCCGCAAGTCCCTCACACCCAATTCGAACCCGACACTGATACAATCAAATTCAACCTCCGAGAGCTCGCCAGTACTAGTGCGGTGTACGGCGGAGAGAAGCTGAAGAAGGAGGAGTCTTTCTTACATCTGGCTTCTGCGTTTGGCTTTCTGCTTTTCTTCTCTCTGTTCTCTCTCTGGTTTTCCAAAATTCAAGCTTCGGTCTTTCTGGCTGCTTCTTTTGCCTTCAGTTTCAGCGTTTCCCATAAAAAAAATTAATAAAAAAATATTTGAAGAATTTGACAGCAACCTTTGTGCTGCCAATACATGCCAGCTGTATATAGGAAGTAACATTAGATTGGAGAATATTAGTATGGTCTTTTATTACTGTTATAGTTTATGTAGATATTTTGACATTTTCAAGGAGATGCTCTAATAGAGCAGAGACAAGGAAGAAGACGATGCAAACGTTAAAGTACATTTTTACCCTTACATTAATAGATATTTAACGAAAAAATCACTTTTGAACTAAATTTGTTAATAGATTACACCACAAAGATTTAAATCTTGTTTTTTTAATCACGAAGTTTATCATCCGATTACCTTAACATCACGAGGATCATTTATCCGAGACCTTTTTCTTTCGCCATGTGTGCTTCCGAGGACACGCCTTCGACAGGTGTGCTTTGGTGGACTTGCCTCAGCACGTAGCAAAAACTTAGTAATGTCGGGATTGATCACCTATAGTACAAACAGTGCACTTTCAAGTTTTTCAAGGACTTCTCAAGTGATGCGAATTTTTTCTCTTTCAATGATGACGTGAAAGAAAAATTTACAACAAGTGTGGGAGCCAGATTTTTAGAGGAAACAGAGCTATTTTGAAGTAGAATCCGTATGATGAAGTAAATTGATCTGATTGAAAGATGTAAATTTTGGTAGTGAAAGTCAAGCATTGCAGATTTGACCTCTATTATTTGATTTGTGCCCATGACTTATCACTTCTTTTTTTTTTTTTAATCCAAGGTAACATCCATTACCAGCAACAACAAATTTTACAATACAGAGGACTAAAATTTACAACAAAAAGGCCCAAAAACCAAAAACACAAACAAACAACAATGGCCCAACCAGAAGTTGAGACCAAAACAAAAGAAATTTGAAAACAACCAGTTCCGCTGCATCCTCCGTCATAACCACTGCTGGAACCACCAAAACAGCAGCCGTGCATGTCAATCCACACAAATTCTTGCCCCTAATTAAGCCTTGCCTCATCGATACCAGTATCCAATCCCAAGCTTCACTCCTAGCAGAGCAACATACAACAAAGAACCTGCAGCCAATTGAAAGAAGCTCGTGGGAATCCACGAGCAACAATGTCAACAAAGGCAGACAACAAAGAGAAGGTGGTGATGCGAGGAACACCCGACCCAATAGAAGCACCATATCTATACTCACCAACTCGAAACACCGCAACAAATTATGGGTTTTTTTAAGTCAACTTCCAACGTTTATACGTTTACTAGGTTTTATCAAATTTCTAAGGTTTTAAGGATTTATATATATATATATATATATATATATATATATATTTTGTTTCCTTAATCCTATTAGAATTCATGGCAAGCTCAGGGTTAAACACGAGAAATTTTTATTTGTGACGGGAATACAAGTGGTACACCACGTGTTTTAATAGAAGTGGTAGGAAATTTTATTTTTTAAGTTATTAACTTTTTGGCACACATATCTACCATTTATAATGACACATGATGTACTACCCCGTGTACCGGTTATATTGAAAAATCTCTCGATAAACACATTATAAAACATCTTTTCGTGGTGCTAAAAATATTATCTTTCTAAAACAGTCTTTTGTTGATGAGGGATGCATTGGAAAATTTGCGCCAAATCAAATAGATGTTAGGAGTATTCCTCTTTTTAAGGGAAATCAATGCATAGAATATGTTTTTTCAATTGGAAATGGGGCGGTTGTGAGCGAATCCTTGAGGGAGCCAAATTGTCTACCTTCTCATTATCATGTCATTCTCATCCCCTCTTACGTTATGTAGTCACGTCAATATTTTATATTAATTTTTTTATAAAGCTAATAAGACATGTTGACGTGGTTTAACCGTGACCGCACAAATAGGAGGGGATGAGAAGGACATGGTAAAAGGAGGGCAAACAATCTGCCTCCATTCTTGAGACAATAAAAATCTCAAAAGAGAAGGTGATGGAAGATAGAAATTGACAAGATGAGAAAGTGTACGTTTCTCTCTTTTCTCCAAGTCAATTTTTGGTGGAGCAAAGATGTTCCCCAATTGATACAAAAGATAAGATTTTGTTCATATTTCATGTTTGCTTATGCATACGAAGAAGGAGACAGTTAGGGAAAGAGCATAAAAAAAATTTCTTGTTGGACTAAACAAAAAGAGGTTAAAATCTTGATATACCAACAAGCCAGCGCAAGTTTATTTCGTTGGATTTCTTTAGGAAGATCAACCAGTCGGCATGTAGGCACAACCAATTTTTTCTCCTTATCCAACCACATTAAGCACTCTCCTTCCCAACGTCCAAAAGTATGAGGAACAAGGTGGCGGCGACGAATCCGACCGCCTTGCTGGCCGGTGCTCGCGATGGGATTCCTGGTAACAAACGCCAAATATGTAACAACTACAGAAGCCTGGATATTGTACATTGTATAATCACAACAATTACAGCATGTAGCAATCACAACCATACACTAATTATTTATGTTTGTTGGTTCTTCTTTGATTTATTCAATTCAAATTTAAAAAAATAAATAGAAGTACATGCAACTTGGACGGCTAATATTGTTGTTGAACTAATGTTCGGTGGATTAATGTATGGCGTCCGATTAATTTACTTCAACTGACTTTAAGTGTTTGGATGTAGATGTTATTTTAGGTGTGGGATTTCTAATATTGGTTTTTGTTACTGTTTAAGGTAAACTCTATATTTATAAATGTTGCAAAATGATGCTTGTGTTTGAGGTGTCACATAGACGTACTTCTAAACTAGGGAAAATGATCCGGATCTTTTCTTGGGAATCCTAGAGATCCAATGATTGTGGCCGTTCATCGTACATCGTGCGGTCAGTTTTCGTTAGGTACTATTTATATTTAATTTTAAATTTTATAGTTTAAAATGATTTCTGACTGTACGATATACTATGAACGATCACGAGATCCCTGATATTCCCATAAAAAAGATCTGACGAGGATCCGTTTCCCTCAACAAAGGCGCATTTTACACTAGAAAGAAGGGTAAGGAATTGGAATTAACCTCTCTTGCTTATACCTAATTTCGTGTGAACACGTGTTCAAGTTTTAATTAAAAAATCAAAATTTAAATACGTGTCCACCAGAAATTAGGGGTAAGCAGGAATTGGCTTCTGAAAATTCAGCAGCCAAGTCTTGTTAAAGGAATTTGGAAGAGGAGAAGCTGACCGGGACCTTGTTTTGATCCTTGGGTTGCTCCGCCCCTATGCGGAGAGAAAATTTTGAATAGGGAGGCTGGACCACGTGTCCTCGACGGACCACTCACAAAACACGCTCTCTACCCCCACCTCCCTGATTTGTCAAGTCCGTCGATTTCCAAAATTTGGTCCCACCCCATCTAATAAAGGCTTTGTCCGGGTTCCGGACAAAAGAAGCTCTCCTCAAAGGCTTAAGTACTGTGACGATGTAGGCCTTTCAAGGCTGAAAATGGAACTTTGTTTCATAAGATATAAATGTAATTTGCATACAAATTTGTGATATTAATCTAACTAAAACGAACTGTAGACAACAAATTATTTTCTAAGAAGATTGTTAACAAATGGAAAGAAAGAGGTTAGATGGAGGAACACTTGTTCAAAGTTATGATTAAATATTGATGCATCTCACCGTGTTCTGAATTCTTACCCATCAATACTTCATGGTTAGAGATCTTGATACTCACAACAAAATTATAAATCATTTATTTTGAAACTAGAGAGTATATCGATAGGTAACAAAAATAGGTGTCTATTATTCAGATAATAACGTATGGAAGATAATTCTCACACTCTTATTTTATGCACACCGCGCCTTTACTTGTTTATGTCCCGTAATTCACCCTCGGTTCATTCAATTTCGTGTGGCTAGAAATAGGAGAAGTGCAAGGGGATAAATAATGAATGTGTAAATTGTTTTTCGGGTAACATTATTTATACACTTTCTTTTATCTCAGACATTTCTTGTTAATTTTTATCTTTTAATTTTATTTAATTCATTCAATATAACAACGATTAAAAATTGATAAGTGTATAGAAGGTAAAAAAACGATCTGTTAAATTGAAATGACATTTTATCATACATTTGGATGACAAGAGGACATTTTATAATACATTTGGATGACAAGAGAGAGACACACATTCATAAAGCAATGCCTACCTAAAAGCCCCTGCAACTACTAAACATTTTTTCTTTTGCATTTTGCCCCCTACAGAAATCCTAATTTCCATATTTGGAGCCAAAAATGCCAGATGGATTTTTAATCCTTGCACTCCGCGCGTCCCCCACAAAGCTCTCCTTTGCCTCACAACTGTAAAAACCCAGCGAGCTGAGTTGGATTCACAACGCCAGCCAAGTGGGCCCCCTCCGTTTTCAGCAAATCAGCGACTTCCACGTATCTCTCCAAGCTCTCGAACTTCGGCTCGGCTTCGATCTTGCTGCTGCTGACTCCCGAAGGAGCCGGCTCGGCTCGGGACGGGTCCCACGGCTGCCCGAGGAGGGTGCCCCTGGTGAGGAACTCGTGCGCCAGATAGCCAGCCAGGAGCTGACCGGGCGGCTGGGCTGGCTCGGACGGCTTGGCTTGGGGTGGTGGGGACAGCTTGAGCGTCTTGGTCCGCTGGAGCGCGTCGAAGTCACCCTCCTTCTCCTTGCGCTTGTTGTTGCTGTTGGTATTATTTGACGCATTGGTCGTCGAAATCCGACGAGGTGGCAAACGCATCGTTTTGGTGTTCATATGATCGCTCTCTGTGTGCATGCCACGTGTGCAGCAGCAGTTCATAAAAAAATGGACCACAAATCCAACCCAAGAAGGATAACAAATCCGATTAAAAATAAAAGTTTTTGGGAGTAAAAACCAAAACGTCACCGATTGAGGGGTAAAACGGTGACTTCACAGCAAAAAGGAAACTGACTCTGGGACAAAAGAGGGAATTTAAAAAAATTCAGGACCCACCAAACAAATAAACAAAAAATTTAAATTAAAAGAAAAAAAGAAGATAAGATTTGGGTGGGAGAGGAGAGGCCGTACGGGAAAGTGGCCGGACGTACGGCAAAGTGGCCGGAATCTGGAGAAAGATTGTATCGAAGAGAGAAGCTAGAGAGAGAAAGATTGAGGAGAGAGAGAAGAATTGAGAGAGGGGAAAACAAATATGATTGAGGAATGGGAGAAGGGGTTGGGTTCTCTATATTTATAGATGTGGAGTTGAAGGATTGCCCATGATTGTACAAGAAACTACGAGAATGCCCTGATGTAGAGAATGACGTAAATACCCCTATGCTTTCTATGGAGGCTAGGAGTTGGCAGGTCAAAAAAGGTTTGGATTAGATTCTGTTTAAGGAAAGGGATCCTCTCCATATCCATTTTGTGGGAATTTTACGGATTCTCACATCTTAGCCGTTTATAGTTATATTGTACGGTCAATTTTCGTCAGATAATATTTGTGTTTAATTTTAAATCGAATTATTTATAACCACACGATACACGATGAATGACTAAGATGTAGGAATTGATCCGGATGGAATCCAATTCCCCTGTTTAACCCCAATTTAATGTAAGTTTTTGTGCCACGTGCTTCATATTGTCTAAAAATGATTTCACTCACACCATCCGATGTGGCAAACGATTGTCTTCGATTCGTGATACTACAATTGAATAAGAGGAAAAGATTATGATAATTTGGTTAAGTTCAATTAAATTTGACTTTTACAAAGCATATTGAGCTGTAATAATTAGAAATATTTACTGCTACACTCAAGATCGGAGTTCGAATCTCCTCTCGCCGTTTGATCTCACTTGTAACAAAATCTTAGGTGTAGGGTTGTTGTAGGCAAAAACATGAACTTTGTTACGACTTTTTCTAAGTGCAATGCACTCTTGAAAGTTTATACTTTGTGAAAGGGGTAGTCCAATTTGGAATATGATTAGTTGTCACATAAAAGTAATATTCCAAATAGGATATGGAACTTGAGATATATTAACATAAATGAATTGAAATTAATAAAAATATAACATGCTAACGAAATAACTAATGGATTAGGTTACTCTCAAAAGAGAAATAACTTTGTTTTGATATGAGGAACATATATACTTAATTAGAATCGTAAGTAGATTTTTATTTTAATTTCTCGATTTGAAATAAACAAAGTTGAGAGATTCAAATTTATAACCTCTTTTCAATATTCTATACAAATTTATTTTATAAGTAGCGAATGAGCGAATTAAGTTTGGTTTGAAATGAAGAGAGAAAAAAAACTATAGTCTTAACTTTATAGTGCTTGGAAGGATGACAAAGTAGTATTGCATCGTAGTTAGGATGTTAATATACTATAGTGTTGAAAATAAAAGGATTGATTTTCGCACTTTTTTTTCTTTAAAATTCGTTGCCCTACTCTTCTTGTTTGTAATCACAAGGATGAATAAATCAAAAGTGAATCAAATGACAAACAGAGGCATGCAAGACCGAAGTGTTTAGCTCTAATGGCAGGTAATATTTTCCTCTATACTCAAGATCAGAGTTCGAATTCCCTCTTGCCCTTTGAAACTTGTAAGTTGTAACAAAGTCTTGGGTGTGGGTTGTTGTACAAAAAAAAATATAAGCATGTGGTCCAATATCCTAGTGGATAGGATGTTGGGTTTATATCTATGCGTCTCATATTCGAAACTCCTCATTCTTTAAATTATTGTAATAATTTTGAGTCATCCCCTTTTCCTTAATAAAATAATAGTTATTTAAAAAAAAAATAATAATAAACAGATGCATGCAAGACGACAAAAAGAAATTCGGTATTGAAATTCAAATTTGTGCTAATTAATTACTACTTATGTGTAACGCAGAGTCGACCCTGAAGGTGTGCAACAGGTGCCACCGCACAGGGCCCCGATTCAGAAGGGCTCCCAAATTTTCATTACATGTATACAGATGCATATAAAATAGATTAGATGCAAAAAACAATTATATATGTGGTTCTAGTGCTAGCGGTTTAGCTCTTTTTCCTTATATACCTTGTGCTGTGTTCGAATCCCTATGATATTGTTTTGCTATTATAAGTTTTTGCAAATTTGTAAACTTAAAAAGAAGATAACAAAAACGCATCCAACATGTATCGAACTCAGGACCTTTGAAGGTAAGGAAAAATACATAGCCGATCAAACAACTTATTTTTGTTGTAGTAACTAGTAATAGTTTAGTTCTATAGATGAAAAAATTGAAAAAAATAATTATAAAAAAAATGAAGGGCATCCATCTAAATTTTGCATAGGGCCCCTCAATACTTAGGGCCGGCCCTGGTGCAACGAGTATATGTTGCATACATTAGCGAATCTGACCATAGTTAAATATATTGTTTACCTATTGATGAGATTCTTACTTTCAATATACTTCCTCACGTATCAAATTGTTTAAACATAACATGTTGAATACATATATTGAGTTTTGTAAAAGTACATAGATTGTCAACTCAACACATTGACTGTCTACTATAAAACGATATTAAAATACGACATTCAACCTAAAATTAATTTTGTGTGTTTAAATAGTATATACGTTTGATAATTTGAGTTAGGACAATGTGTCTAACCTTCATCAACGTAATCTAGAAGATACGTAAGAAAATTAGCGGGAAAGAATGTTAAGAATGAGAAATAACAGCCGGCTTTGGAATGGTGTTGTTAATCCCGTTTAACGCCAACGACGCGTCATAAAACGCCACCGTTTTTCCACGTGGCGAACAATGAGCCTCAGCCGCCGTGGTAAAAAGTAAATAGATTCTACACCGGCGGGTCTTTGGTATCATTTGGTACGTGGGATGAGATGGAATAGAATGGAACGAAACATTCCATCCTACGTTTGGTGAGTTTAAAATGGGTGGAACGCGTTGTTTCACATGACGAATTTTGGGTGAATTTTCATTCCGTCTCACCTCCTTGAAACGACTCGTTCCACGTCAGTAGAACACAAAGTTATAACATCTCCGTCTTCTTCTTACTCCTGTTTCCATCCGAGAACATTTTTACTCCCTCTCCTCTCGGTTCCTTACCGTCCCGTTCCGTCCCATATGCATACAACTTCCAAAAACC
The DNA here is from genome assembly GCF_916048215.2 of Malus sylvestris. Classification (NCBI taxonomy): domain Eukaryota; kingdom Viridiplantae; phylum Streptophyta; class Magnoliopsida; order Rosales; family Rosaceae; genus Malus; species Malus sylvestris. The sequence continues at coordinate 31,723,105 of NC_062264.1, read as the reverse complement.
CCCAACTTTCTTTTATTTCTTTAATTCTAAATCCCTCAATTTCTTAACCCTCGGCAAAATCTTCAACCGCACGCTTCCAATTCAAAAAATTTCAATGCCCTTGTCTTCCCCAAATCACACTCCGAAGCAAGCAATCAGAAGGGTAGAAAGGGAATTGGAATCAAACTGTAGTGGGAGTAATGCATTGGCCTCCTCTGCTTTTCTGCTTTGCAAAAACGAAAGGTGATTGGTGATTGATTGCTTTTTTTATCGGGGTTTTGTACAATTAAAGGTCGTTTTTATCAATTTCTTGGGTTTGGGATTGTCGTTTTGGCTGTGGTGTTGGAAATTTATGGTGAAGTTTCGACTTTTGGTCCTGGATGGTGCCAATTGAGGGGTTTTGTTGGGTGGGGGGCGGGAATTGGATGATGCTGTTGGAGTTTCTGAAGTGGGATTAATGGGGTTTTGTTTTTATTGGTGTTGTCATATGGTGATTGATAAAGTTAGGGTCTTGGTATTGAATTTTTCTAAATTTAAGTGTTTATCATTGCTCTTGAATTTTCTGTATGTTAATTTTGATTAGTAAGTATGTTATTTTTCCAGTGTTGGAAATGTGGTTATATGCAGGATTAGTTAGTTGTGATTATCGTAATTATGTGCAAAAGTTCGAGGTTTAGTGTTTGATTGCGTGATTGATTATTTATCTTAATTTGATCATGGTCTAATAGTTACAAGTTAACCGTTGTATTTCGATTTTACGTATAAAAGTTCCTGAGTTATTGTTGGTGGTGGTTTTGGTGGTTTAAGATTTTGGAGCATAGTGAAGCATTATGAAGAGGGGGAGTAGTGAAACAGGGAGGAGGGGTAAACCTTCTTCGAAATTTAGAAAGGTACTGAAGTGTTTCCGTTCAGGAGAGCAATTAAGAACGGCAGATGAAATGGTTCCTCCAGAAAATGAATCCATTGCAACCAAGGATCATAAATCAAGTGAATCTTCGTCGCGAGCTGGGGAGGCTACAAAGAAACTGAAAGCTGGCAATATAGAAGAAGCTGAATCATCTCTGCGTGAGAGTGGCTGTTTGAACTATGAGGTTTGTTTTCTAGAACCTGACTATCTGTAGCTATGTAATCTTTTTAACGGTGACCTTGGAAGTTGTTTGTTTAATTTAAGGTATAAATTTTGAATTTTCAGGAAGCAAGAGCGCTATTAGGAAGATACGAATATCAGAAAGGAAACATAGAAGCTGCTTTACATGTATTTGAAGCAATAGATATTGGTGCATTGACTCCGAAGATAAAAATCACCCTTGCCAGAGGAGGTGAGCGTCGTAAAAGGCGCTCTCAAAGTTTTTCTACTCCGCCGTTGTCTATGAATGCTGTTACTTTACTTCTTGAAGCGATATTTCTGAAGGCAAAATCATTGGAGGCTATTGGGAGGTTTAAAGGTAATAAGCGCATTTACACATTTTCATTCTTGTTTGCAGAATATAAATATGTTTTTGTGACATTTTGTAATGTTGTCACCGTCAAACCAATTCAGTTTAAAATAATGTTCTGTTATGCTTCACCATTGTCTTGAGTGTTTTACCTAGGATTCTAGGATGGGTAAAATGAACAAAGGAATATGTGTACTTTGCTTGAAATCAGGCCATCACTGCATGGCTTATGTATATTTTTAATCATTCTTGCAGAAGCTGCTCAGTCTTGCAAAGTTGTTCAGGACATTGTTGAATCTTCATTTCCAGATGGCTTGCCTCAAAACTTTGGCGCTGACTGTAAATTGCAGGAGATTATAAGCAAGAATGTTGAGTTGCTCCCAGAATTGTGGAAATTGTCTGATTGTCTCCATGAAGCTATCTTGTCTTACCGACGAGCTTTACTCCATAACCGGAACCTTGAGGTTGAAACTACTGCAAAGATTCAGAAGGACTTTGCTGTTTTGCTTCTGTATAGTGGGTGTGAAGCAAGCGCCCCAAAGCTACGCTTCCAAATGGACAGTTCATTCATACCCAGAAACAGTATAGAAGAAGCTATTCTTCTGCTAATGATACTACTTAGAAAAGTTTCTCTTCAAAAAATTCAATGGGATCCATCAATCTTAGATCATCTTTCGTTTGCTCTGTCTGTAGCAGGGGATACCATGGCTTTAGCTAATCAAGTTGAAGAACTGCTACCTGGGTTTATGGATCGGAAATAAAGGTTTTACAAGCTAGCTCTCTGCTACTATGGAGCAGGTGAGGATTCAGTTGCTTTAGATTTACTGAGGAAACTGTTGATTAAGAGCGAGGATCCAATGTGTTTTCCAGCTTTGTTATTGGCATCGAAGATATGTGGGGAAAATCCCAGTCCCCGTCATGCAGAAGAAGGGGTAGGATTTGCCTGCAGAGCCCTTGAAAGTTTGGATGGTAAATGTGATCATTTGAAAAGTACCACCACTTGTTTGTTGGGCATATCACTTTCTGTGCATTCTAAATCAGCGATTGCTGATTGTGAGAGAGTGACAAGACAGGATGAGGCACGTCAGGCCTTGGAAACTTCTGGGAGAATGACAACAATGAGTGACCCTGTTTTTCTTTACCATCTCAGCCTAGAATATGCTGAGCAGAGAGAGTTGGATGCTGCACTTGATTGTGCAAAGAAAATGCTAAAGCTGGAAGGTGGTTGTAATGTTAGAGGTTGGTTATTATTGACCAGAATACTGTCAGCTCAGAAACGGTTTGTGGATGCTGAAACGATCATAGAGGCTGCTTTGGATCAGACAGGGAAATGGGAACAAGGAGAACTACTGAGAACCAAAGCCAAACTTCAAATTGCCCAGGGTCAGTTTAAAAATGCCATTGCAACCTATACTCACATTCTTGCTTTTGTTCAAGTTGAGAATAAAAGCTTTGGTTACGGGAAGAAGCTTCCAAAGGGACATCATTTGATTAATTTTCACATTTATTTGAATCAAACTATTTGAAAGACAGGGTTCCTTTTTTTTTTATCTGTACAACGGTTTAGGGAGTAGATATTTTTTTTCATATACCTTGGATACTGAAATTATTCTTTGGAATGATCATCGCTACTCGTGAACCTCTGAGTCTCTGACCAAATGATAGTAATAAGGGTTTTACAACCAGTTAGCATGCTGGAACCTTGATGTGATGAGAGAACGAAAGGGAATAACAGCTAAGTTGAAATATCATATTCATACAAATTTTTATGAAGCTTTTCATTGAAAGGAATAGAAGTAGGCGTATAAATCATGTCCTCAGATTAGGATGTGAGTGTTTGGTTTTACAACCAGTTAGCATGCTGGAACCTTGATGTGATGAGAGAACGAAAGGGAATAACAGCTAAGTTGAAATATCATATTCATACAAATTTTTATGAAGCTTTTCATTGAAAGGAATAGGAGAAGTAGGCGTATAAATCATGTCCTCAGATTAGGATGTGAGTGTTTGGTCACGAAATTATCTTCTTTTGATACACTGACATTAACGTTGGGATAATTGTGCATTGTTTTCTAAACACAGTTTTTGTTAGCTTAGACATCTCTCGTTGATATGATTTTACAGATAATATTGTTCGACTGCAATTAATCGTGTTTGTTTTGTTAATGACAGAGTACCAGAGATTTATCTGGAAGGTTGAACTTGGAAATATGGAATGACCTGGCATATTTCTATATAAATCTTTCACAATGGCGTGATGCTGAGGCTTGTCTGGCCAAATCTAAATCCAGAAGTGCTTACTCTGCTGACAGATGCCATGCCACAGGTATAATCAGACAATCACCGTGTTTGTGTTCTTTTTTTTTTTCTTTTTGTAATCAATATCTTGATAAAGTGTTCTATTTTCCTTGTCTAGGAAGGATTAGATCGCTCACTAATTAATTTGTTATCGTGGTTTTAAAGCATTAACAATTGTGAAAGAAACATATGGATTTATGTATATTTTTGTTTGCGGAAACTTCTGCTGCTCTAATCATGTGGAACTTCGTGCATTTTGCAGGTTTACTTTATGAAAGGAAGGGCCTCTATAAAGAATCTCTAAGAGCATATTCAGAAGCTCTGGATATTGACCCCTCCCATGTACCGAGCTTGATCTCTACGGCTGTTGTCCTCAGACATCTTGGCGGCAGCTCACACCACTCTCACACAGTTATCCGAAGCCTTCTGTTGAATGCACTAAACCTTGATAGATCGAACCATTCTGCATGGTATAACCTTGGTATACTGTACAAATCTCAGGGTAAGCCATCTTCTTCATTAGAGGCTGCTGAATGTTTCAAGGCTGCACTCTCTCTCGAAGAGTCTGCTCCTGTTGAACCCTTCAGATAGCCACACGTACATTTGTGCAAACCTTTCATTTCTGTCAACTTCGAACTTCTTTCCCATCCACACACGCCCTCTTAGACAATGAAAATGAAAATCCGATTTCAGACAAGGTTGAGTTAACCATTCTCAGGCTGTCATACGGCTGGGATACAAGTAGAGATATAAGGAATCCCGGCCACAGCCAAAATACAGTAACGATTCGAGCCTTATGGTGGAGAAACCTTGGTTGGAAGGCTCTCTCGTCGGAGAGAGGTTACTCGGGTTAGGCTAGTCGGGCCAAGTTGACTCGAACTTTCTTTGTTTTCTATTTTTATCAACATTTGTTCACAATATTTGAACGCAGAACTTCTTCCAACAAAGTAGACACGGTTGTATCTTTTTCTTTATGAATATGTTTATGTACATGACAAATTAAACATAAAATTACAAACCAACCAACAAACAATTATTTATGTGCTATTTGGTACAAGAATGCATAAACTATTTCACAATGCCCTTAATTATGAGCTCTAGTTTTTAACATCTTGGAGAGACAACTCCTTTGTAAGCAGGCTGAACATCGTTGCATTCAGCTCTTCCATTCTGCAGTTGAATATTTTGCAGCACAATCCCCTGACAAGGAACACTTTGGCTACAGTTAAACGTTATCGCGTCGCCGATAACACCTGTTCCTCTAATGTTTTGGTACAACACATTTTTCACTTGAACCGCCGATTTCTGCCATAACAAAGTTAAACGATCAAGAAAGTTATTAGGGTTTCGTCGCCGGATAAATTAACGGAATGATTAGAAACTAATTAGTTGGTTAATATTACCTGTTGTTTGCAGTCTTTGGTTATGTGGTCACAGTAGTTCTGGTCGATTATGATGGGGTTGGTGACATCATTCATTTGCACATTCTGGAAAACAATGTTGGTTGCACTGCCTGAGCCTCCCTGCCATGTCTTGATCCTGAGTCCATTGGCGGTTCCTGAAAGTTTAGCTCCATTCACAAATACTCCTGAAACATGGTCTATTGAGCCGTCTTTTCCCAAGCTACCAATACTGATCACAAAATTAAAACCACCATTAATATATATTGAAATATTTACTGGTTAGCTGTTATTGGCACTATAAAAAAGTCATCTCACACTTCTCTCTACGAAAATAATCATTGATTATATGTTGACGAGAGAAATGCAGAATGACTTTTTGAAGAAGTTTGAGACTAGGGTTGTAAATTACCTGATTCCATGGCCTGGCCCACAAGTTATGTCTCTGGCTTGAACTCTTTGAGACCCACTTACAATAGAAATACAGTCATCACCTTCAAAACACAAATGAAGAAATTGTTGTTAAACTTATGTATAATATGGATTAATTTTTTTTTATCTTAATGTATAGATGATCATATGTATTTTTCGAACGCGAAATACCAAAATGATGAAAACATCACGAGCTATGTCACACCTGTTCCTACAACCGAGCTCGAGATAGTGATGTTCTGGGTATTTGTAACATGAATTCCATCGGTATTGGGGCTATCCTCAGGTGCAGTTACTGTGAGACGGGAAGCTTGAACATTGAAGCAGTTTTGGAATCTAACATGCATTTGTTGAGCGTCTTGGATCTTCAGATTCTTCACCACCAAGTTATTGCACCTGTTGAAGGTCACAGCCTGCAGATTGCATGTACAACTTTAATTAGTTCCAAACTCTTCATTAATCAAAATTCACATAAAATTTAGATTAAAAGTACGTATATACACGTACCGTGGGGGCTTGTTTACCGCAAGGGGGCTGTAAATCAATGAAGGAGATTGTAATTAGTACATGATTAGTATTAATTAAAGCTAATAATTTGATTAATTAGTACATACGTACCTGAGGCTTTCTTTTGCATGAGTTTTTCCACCATATGTTTCCATTGCCATTGATGGTTCCGGGACCAACAACTAGTAAGTTTTGAACGTTATCAAACATGAGCCAATGGTCTAGGTCTTTGTAGATTGATCGGTCTTCTGATGCTTCTATGGTTCCATAAATCTGAATTTTTACAAATATTTAAGCAATATTAATTAATTATTATAATCTTCAAAATTTATAGTTCAAATTCACATTCAGATATAAATAAACACAAATTATCTGAATTAATAATTACCTGCATTGTAAGTCTAGATTTGCAGGGGCCTGAGAATTCAATTGGCCTAACAAGATAGCTTTTCTGTGGCACCACAAGAACTATTGCTCCACTGGAAGAACAAGCTACCTTCCATGCCTTCAAAAATGCCTAAACCATCACATGCATACAATGAATCAAATTAAACAATATTATACAAACCCATACGTAAACTTTAATTTTTTCAGTTCGACCAAATTAAACAGTTAAGTACTGCTAGTTGCATCACATTTACTTATCGGTAAATCGTTAATGGGTTAGATCCAAATTATACCTACGAAACTATTAATTTGTATCAAAACAGAAATATGACCAGACGGTTGTTACAGTTAGCATCACCATATGAATATACTGATATTATTATAAGCCTATGAGCCCATCATGTATTATGTATAAATATACCTGTGTGTCATCATCAGCACCATTCCCCTTAGCTCCAAAATCGTCAACGCTAATCGTTTTGGCCGAAGCTGATGATGTCGCTATGCCACGGGTGATTTTGTTGAGCTTCCTTGAACTGAAGAGCTTAGGTCTTGGCCTGATCAATTCCATGAACTTGAAACCTTCAATGGTGTCCATGTATGAAGGATAAGCCCTAGAATTGTAGCCAGACTCTTTATCAACATGGTCAACGTAACTATGAAGTGAGTTGACCTCCTGGAAACTACTACCATAACATGAAGTTGTACCAAAGGAAACAACAAAAAGAACAACAAATGACCATAACAAATGTGTTTGTAAAGACATTGATGCTTTCTTTTTTGGTGTAAAAGAGAGACAGAATAACGCAAAAGGTTGTTAATAACTTTTTTGGTGAGATACGGGACTACCAAAAGAAATTGCAAAATGACACAAGGCCTAGAAACACCTAATAAATCGTCTTTCAAAGCGAACAGATTACAAACAGAAGGGTCACAAAGGACAATAAATCCCAACGGAAGGCTGATAATATTTTTGAGGAATGCAATGTGATGGGATATTGGAAACGTAATTAGGTTTGTAGCTAGAAATGTATGGATTTTGATGTATTCCAAGTGATGATGATTTGAATTTGATGAGAATGTCATGAGATTTCCGTTGGTATTTATAGGCAGCGGAAGAGAAGGGTATTGGCGGCGGTTGTTGTGTACTGTGTCGTCTTGTATAAGGAAGGGCTCTTGAGGTATGGGTTCTCGGACATTGACAGATTCAGACGAAATGATCTCTTGGCCGGTCTATGACTTTCTGCGCCATGCATCCCTTATGTTACCACCTAAAGTCGTTGCATGTATTAGTTAATATTTGAAAAATATAGATTAATTCGGTTCCACTTTTTGGATTTAAAAGACTAGTTTAAATGCATGAAATAGTTTAAATGTATGAAGGTTCGATGGGTTTAAATGGACTCTATAGAAGCATGATTTGCCAAGGGTTAAAATAAACTAAGAAATTCTTGGAAGATCTACCAAAATTATTATTTAAAAAAAATTAAAATTAGTTCATGATTATACACCCGAACTTTCATACTTTTTTAAAATCCTCATTGAATACTAGTAAGATTTTTATGGAATTTTTCAAAATCTCTTAAAATTCTAATTGATTAAGGCACTTGGATTTGTATAGAGTTCTATAAACTTGTTCAAAATTCAGACTGAATACTCATAAAACTTTAAACACCTTCAAAATCTCAATTGAATCCTTTTAAACTTTGTATTTGGGAAATTTTTTTGGGTACCAGATATAATAATCCAGAACACCTAATATATTGTCGGTATTTGAGTGGTTGATCTATTGTCAATATAAAAGGTATTGTAAATTAATACTCGATTGGTATCAGTCAATCACTGATCACATTTGAACTTTATATTGGAGAGGTAAAAATAGCTAGGATTGTGGTTTTGAATCAAGTACAATATAATACACATCTCTTAATAAAAACCATGCCCTATGTACCGGAACATGATTTTCCCAACTTTTACTCTCTAACGTGCGGGGCATATGCTCGGATTGAGATATGCACACTTATTTTATCCTTGCAATAATATAGAATGGTGCTATTTAGATATACATGCTCTGATTGGTCCAAATACTTTTACTTAATAAAATATATATTTATCGTATGGTTTATGTGTTGATCATAGCATAGTATAATATATATATATATATATATATATATATATATATATATATATATATATATATATATATATATATGCTTGCACCTTGCGTATTCATTTGAACACTCCACGATTTTTGAGAAAGAATAATATTAGGGAAATCACATTGTTATACTACATTAGTGAACAATATGACGTAGCAAATGATTCACATAACTAACATACGATGAGGTAAATTCATTAATTGACATGATATGTACACATCACTTGCCAATCTGAACTATCTAACATTGTTCTTAATTTGAGAAAATACAGTTTCGATTTATGTAGTAGTGTATATCTTGTCCTTTATTTCTAAAGCTTTGATTGGCTTAAGGGTCACGTAAAGGATAAGATATAGCCTAGCCAAATTAACATTAATTCAATCAAATAAAGATGAAGCATCCACACTTATATCATGCACCAGGACCAGTGGGATTAGAATACCGGTATGTTTGTTTGTCGATGACATCGAAGAAAATTTGGTTCACTGTATTTGTTAGGGTTTTTCGCCCTGTGTTAGGTCTTAATCCAAAAGTTTTACGGGTTTAAGAACTATAACCCTAGAAGAGAGAGAAGCACTTTTTGTAATTTGTTCATGGTGTCTACGTGTCCGTCTCTCATTGAACATGCAGAAGCGTGCGACTTAAGTAATGAGAGCTTCAATAAAACCCTTGAGTTGTCGTCATATGTATACTAACTTGTTGGATTGTTGAGGGATGGGTTTTGATTAATTTGGAATAGAAAACACACCTGCCACATAATTTTGGCACTTTATTTTACTTTGAGCTTCAAAGTTTGTTCTTTTCTAGCGGCCAAGAAAACCTTAAACAAATTGTTTTGACTTTTTCTCTTCTTCGAAGAGCAATTTTTGAGTCTATTCAGAATACTAGTATTTTGATGTTATTATTGGACTCAAATTATAATAAGTAAATTTAATTTTTTTCTTTTTTAAAATAAGATATATTAACTATGTCTTTTATTCTGATTAGAACACGTAAATTAATATAGGGTAAGGGTGTGCTATCCACATACCCGTTTTTACTTCTCACACACCCCTTGTTAATTTTTGTCTGTTGATCTTCTTCAATTCATCCGATCCAACGGCCGAAAATCAAAAGAGTGTGAGAGAAGTAAAAAGGGGTATGTGGATATCACACCCCTTAATATACTACATAACTTGTGTTCATAACCTCAATAGTCTATTCCGACGTGAAATGGTTTTAACCATAATTTATTGGGAAGGCATGCAAAATCACTAATATAATGTCATAAATTAGTGCAAAAGATTTTTCAACTCAGGGTGTTTTTGGTTTGTACATTTTGTCATCCATCCCACATACGGCTGCCAAGTGTATTGTGTATTTGGCTACAAATCATCAGTAAATAGTTTTAGAAAACGTACTAAAATGGTTATCTTTGAGTTTAATCTTCTTGACCACACATCATGGTATGGAGCTAAAGATATTAATTAAATTAGGTATTTAACTACTGCCTTATCGATATATATCATGTATTTATTTGGCAACTTAAGTAGGATAAGAAAGAGAGTGCGTACGATGGTTGATAGTTGTGGTTTAGGAATGGTTTAACTTAATCCATACGTTCATTGTGAATCATTTGTGAGCATAAAATCTTTCAAAATAGTTAGGCCAACAAATGTTTGCTTATTGTTAACGGACACTACAACTGCTATGTTCTATAATTTGTAACCCAAAAGGTTAAATATATATATGCTTGTTCATTAATTTTGTGGTTCAAAACTTGAGTCATCACTCAAAATTTGTGAGCATTAAAAAATTAGGTCGTCTTTAAATTTTTATGGTGATTAAAAATACAAAAATATATTACTTGTTGTAATATTTTTCTCTACTTGTAACTGGTAGGTCTTAAGCTTAATTCTCATACATAGTCATAATGAGTTCACTAAAATGACTTTGTACGTTGTATGCTTAACCCAAACTTCCTACACCTTAGTTTTTCTTTTTCTTTTTTCTTTTTTTTTTAAGGGGAGGGGGAGGGTTCGAAACCATTACAATAAGTTAGGAAAGAGAGAGTTTCAAATCCATGACGCATGAGTGGAAACTCAACATCCTATCCACAAAGATATTGGACTACATGCAAAATCCCTACACCTTAGTATAAAGGGTAAATCGCCAAAATAGTCCCTGAGATTTGCATAACTCATCACTTTGGTCCCTGAGATTCCAAATCGATAAAAGTGGTCCCTGAGATTGTTCACCATCCATCATTTTGGTCATTCCGTTAAAAAATCCGTTAAGTTTCTCGGAGCTCTTGGCCGGAAGTTTAGGCAATTTTCAAAGCTTCGTAACTCAATCGTTTCTTAACCAAATTCGACCCATAATATATCAATATGAAGATAGGAAAGTGTAGAATAATATTATACCTATTTCAAAGCCCAATGGTTGCTAGAGATTACCAGAAAATAGCCTCAAAGTTGACTAGTCCGAGTGAAAACTTGAAAACTCGCCGGAAAATAGGTAAACTTTAAACGTTCATAACTTCTTCAATACTCAACGAAATCAAGTGATTCAAAAACGAAAATCATACTTCTCAACGAGACGAAGAGAATGGTACCTTTTTCGATGGCTAACTCGCCTTGGTTTGGCCGAAAAACGGCTCAAAAGTGGATGTCTTGGTCTCGAGTTAGCCAATTTCGAGCCGTTTTCCGGCCAAACCACGGAGATTTAGCCATCTAAAAGGTACCATTCTCTTCCTCTCATCGAGAAGTATGATTTTAGTTTTTGAATCACTTGATTTCGTTGAGTATTGAAGAAGTTATGAACGTTTAAAGTTTACCCAGTTTCCAGCGAGTTTTCAAGTTTTCACTCGGACCAGTCAATTTTGAGGCTATTTTCCAGCAATCTCCGGTAACCATTGGGCTTTGAAATATGTATAATCTTATTCTACACTTTCCTATCTTAATTTTGATATATTATGGGTCGAATTTGGTTAAGAAACGATTGAGTTACAAAGCTTTGAAAATTGCTCAAACTTCGGGCCAAGAGCTCCGGACACTTAACAGAATTTTTAATAGAATGACCAAAATGATGGATGGTGGACAATCTTAGGGACCACTTTTATCGATTTGGAATCTCAGAGACCATTTTGGCAATTTACCCTAGTATAAATATTGTATAAGAAAAATGCACCATCCAATATATTATGCGTGTATTGACAACACACAATCAGTTATTGATAAATATCATTGCATATTGACAAATCGTTGCATAAACATTACTTTATAAGAAAAACACACATGACACACAAATACTATTGACAACACAGAATCATATTGATCTGTATTAACAAATAAACAATTCTCTTCCAAATAAAATCTCGATAATAATATTAGCATTAAGATCAATATATAAATTTCAAATAATTATTTTGGTATTAGTTTTCCATCCTCTTTCACTTATATATATATATAAGTTTTATCTTATTTTATTTTATTTTGTAACTGTGATATGCATATGTAAATACAAAAGGAGAACGAACAACACAAAGTAAAAAACTAATTCATGTTTACTTTTTTCTCCCATTACACAACTTTGTTTATCCTTGACATTTAAATGAAATAAAAAAAAATCGAAGACAAAGATAAACAAAAACAATAGTGTACTGTGTACAAAGGAAGTGTGAAAACCATTTTCCAAAGCAAACAAGGTTAGAAGTCGGGTTGGTAGCTAAATCCTTCTAAATATATCAAAAAGCCCAATTGCCTCATCCTGTTCGGTATTGCAACCCATCTCAGATCCCACCTCATTTGTTTTTGGGTATAGTATTGGAGTGGTTCTCCGTACACTCAAGTTTTGTCTTTGGACAACTTTTTTTCTTTCTTTGGAAACTCAATTTACTTTCACACATTTCTTTAGACATTCAAAATAATTTACTAAACTTCTAAGAAGACTCGATTTGAAATTTGTTTCTTTATTTGATTCCTTTAAAAAAAATGTCAATTTGATTGCAGAGCATACCATCTGGATTTGGGGTATTAATCCAACAAGGTTCTTACAAACTATGGTGTATCCAACATCATCACAAAGAATATGAACTTAAGAATCGAATAAGTAAATGCAAAAAACTTACGTTGTTGTTTTCAAGATTGTCGCTATGTTTTTCATCGTGCTATTTGAGTACACTTTCAGAGAAGCATGACAACGTGAATTAAATAAGCACGATAAAGTAAAATTCAACAGTCGTGAAATTCATCAGTCGTTTGGTGACTACGTTGTCCAAAGAAAATAATTGTTTTCTTTAAGAAATCATTAAGCTCATTTTGGTAGTTTTTTTATACACGAGTATAAGAGTCCTTTTACTTTTAAATAAAATTAATGGGTGTCTAGTCTAGAGACGAAACTTGAGTACCACTCATAGTAATGCCAAGTCATTTCTTTCTTCGAAGCCCATTAAACCCAAATATATATTTTTTATTTTTGGTACATGCCTTATCAATTTTCTTTTAAACTCGGTTTTGTGGCATTTTTACTTATTTAAACTTAGATGAGTTATAAATAGATATAACGGGCTCGTTTGAAATTGTTTCTTAAAAAAACATGATTAGAAGCAGTTCTAGTAAAAACACTTTTATTAACATCCTTTGTAGCTATATAATACATTGTTGTTTAAGTATAAAATAACCGATTTTAATGTGAAACTTATTAGTTTCTTTAAGTATAAAATAACTTATCTTAATCTACACTACCTATTAATAAAACCCAGTTTGTCAACCAAAACTTCAAGAAATTATCATTTTAACCCCCTCACCAAATTGAAATCAAGTAAAAAATACGGGCAATTTAGTAATTACATGAACATAAATTTTGCTGTTTTTACAGCAACCTCATAGTCAAGTTAGTATAACATGCCGTATTTAAAAACTAAAAATAAAATAAAAGCTATTCCCCCGTTAGAAGAACATCATTATCCTAATTCTCATAACTGATTTTTTTTAGAATTTTAAAAACTTATCCCACTTCATAATAAAAAACAAAATGAAATGAAATTGTTAACACACAATGTGTGTGGGCATCTGCTAGTTTAAATTTATCAAAACACAACATAAATTATTGTGAAATAGAGTAATTGAAAGCACAAATCCTAACTAATGGAAAAAAAAGGCATTTTAGCCAAACTGGTATTTGAGATTGTTCTAACTCCTTACTTTAGTCTCGAAGATTTGAAATCGATAGAAGTGGTTCCTGAGTTTGTCCACCCTAAATCATTTTGGTCATTGCTTGAAAATCTATATTAAACAAGGACAAAAATGACAAAAATACCCTCAATTTAATAAACAATTGGCCAAAATAATTTGACAATAATTGAGGATGTTTTTGTCATTTTATCTTTAATAAATAGAGATGTTCACAGAAGGACCAAAATGATTGAAGGAAAACAAACTCAATGACCACTTTTATCGATCTTAATTATCAAGGATCAAAGTAAAGAGTTATATAAGTCTTAAAAAACTATTTGGCTAAAAGGTCGGATAAAAAGGGTAAAAAGCGAATAGTGCCCTAATTAGGTGGGTAAAATGGACTTTACGTATTTAGATTCATTACCGCATTGACCCCAAGGTTGTTTGTCCTATCTTGCAGTTAAGGACAAAATTTACTACAGTATATCCGACATTATGCGTAATTATTGTCACCATTTCAATCATAATCACCTTCTTTTTTTCTCGTTTGAGAGAGAGAGAGAGAGAGAGAGAGAGATGGAGGGAGGGAAGAGGGGGGATGAAGCAGGAGCATCATCGTCTGGTGGGTTTTCATCAGCTGGAGCTGTAAGTGATCAGGGAAGAGGAAGACAAGAAAAGCAGAAGGAAATGGCTGAAAAGCTGAGTGCTTTTTATGATGTTGGAGAAGAAGACGAGGAAGAAGATGATAAGAGTAATGGGGTTGCTGCTGATGGTTTTATTCCTGGACCTTTGGTTTCTCTCAAGGAACAGATTGAGAAGGACAAGGTACTCTCTTGATTTTTCTCTCTTTTGATTTTTTATTTTTTTTTACTTTTATTTGGAATTTGGGTTTGTTTTAATCTTGCTTAATTAGTGGGATTTTGATTTGATTCAATATGTGCAATGGGTTGTTTTGGATTTATCTTGGAACCCAAAAGATGTGTGTTTGGTTTGTCAGAAAATGCAGGAAAAGAAAAGAGAAGGGTTCTTTTCTGATCCCATTTTCTGATCTTTCTGAATGTGTGACCCCTGCCACTGCCCAAGCATTTGAATTTTTAATCTCAATTGTGTTCAGTTGCTTGATGCTAATGTGTTTTGCAACTGAAAAGTTACTTCTAGTTTTGTAATCCAATTAGATCAATTAGTTAGTTTGTGTGAAATGGAAAATCAAAGTGTTTGGAGTTTACCAATTCAATTTTGAAGCTACTTGTGCTTGACAGCATGATGAAAGCTTGAGGAGGTGGAAAGAGAAGCTGCTTGGTAGCTTGGAAGGCGATTTGAATGGTTTGTTTTTCGTGTTTTTTTTAATATTCGGTTCTTTATTCCTCAGTTACTTTGTTGTGGCTTTTTGAATCTGCTGTCTTATTTTTGCTAAGAGTTTTCCATTTCATTAGGCCAAATGGAACCTGAAGTCAAATTCCACTCCATCGGAATCATCTCTGAGGACTTCGGGGAAATCACTACTGCCTTGCCTGTCGCTGAAAATCAGATCGATCGTGTCCTGTTTACACTGCAAGAGGGATCTCAATATCGGCTTAAGATAACATTTAGTGTTCTGCACAACATTGTTTCTGGCCTTACTTACTCCAACACAGTGTGGAAAGGAGGACTCCAAGGTAGTTAATAGTGTTTTATCATCCTGTCTAGATGTTTTAAGCGCAATAGAGACGGTTGAAAGCTTTTGAAAACTTTTGGCTAAACCTTAAAGGCAGTAATGTAATTATACTACTGAAATACGTTAACATGTTAATGTGGAAGGAGGTAAGACTAGTAAAGCATAGAATGCTCTCATTTTCACCGCCCGGGATTAGGTTTATGTTCTGTATGCTAACCATTATACCAATTTTTCTTTTTCTTTCTCTTATGCATCAGTCGATCAGAGCAAAGGAATGTTGGGTACGTTTGCTCCTAACAAAGAACTATACGTGCACACTTTGGAAGAGGAGACCACTCCATCTGGGTTGCTTGCAAGGGGCATTTATTCAGCAAAGCTTAAGGTGCGTGGCAGTTAGTACAGGTGTTTCTTCTGCAAAGCGTATTTTCATGCAGCGAGCTCAATTTGAGATTGAAAAGTGTATACATAATATGATACCCCGTTCCTTCTTTTATATCTCGATTAGCAATCAACGGCTTGTTCATTCACATTTCGATCAGAAGGGGAAGATGCGTCGTTTTTTGAGATCTCTTAAGTTTGCAGTAGCAACTTCCAAATTTACTTTTTGTGTGTATGCAAAATATGAACTGATGTTTCTTCTCGGTTTCAATTTTATGCAGTTCGAAGACGATGACAGGAGATGCCATATGGAACTTCAGTACTCCTTCGAGATCAAAAAGGGCAGATAGCTGATTTTTTTCGGAAGATCCGGGATCCTTAGATTTATTTCTTCCTCCATGAACCACACATCTTTGTTGTATAAGCTTTTCCTTGTAGGGGTGATCGATACAAATGTAAAATTGAATTCTCATTCTGTTTCCTTTGGCTTACCATTGCTGTTTGAACCCATCTTTGTTCTTCCCCGGATATCATGAAAGTATCGTCGGAAATAGTGTCGAAATTAAACGAAAAACGGCATTTGAGAATCTGTTTTCTTCACTTGAGTTGTTCTCAACTCAGCAAATGTTCAACAAGGATTTCTCAGTTATATGGATTCAAAGATGCATAAGATGATTTATTCGTAACAAGTTCGTTAATCTGCAATCAATCGTCACTCCTCAAGAACATTTTCAACACTTACATACAAAATCTACAAGAACAACATCGTATTCTGTAAATGTGAGTTTAATGCCTATTTCAGTTGGATCTCGAATATCAACAGACTCTAGTTCGATACAGATCTTTGCGTCGTTCAGTAGTTCCTCTAAGAGCTATACTAATCAAGTAAACAAGGTACACTTATCGGCAAGAACCTCATAGCAGACTAAAAGTTAACCATAAAATAATAATATACAGCGCGACACAGTTTGGGAGGGCTGAGCGGCAAGCAAATCAGATACAGCAGTGCTGTCCTCCAGCTGCAAAAATCGACTGCAGACAAAGCTGAGGCGTTGAGTAAGGTTTCTACCAACAAAATCATCAAGCATTTTGAAGATCTGGGATGCAGTCTCGACTTTGCTTGATATAAAAGGGAATTGCTCAACCGTTAATGGTATGTGCCTCCAGTTCTCGAAAATATCTGCAAGGGACCTGAATGGGTCCGTGCTAGTACCTGAAGAGACAAACCCGAAATATCACCAAAACAGCATGGATCATGGTAGACAATTCATTCTAACAGTAGGATAATGATGATATTGTTGTATATTCCGATTTATGCAGAACTGGTGGAACTAAAATTTTAGTAAGAAGATAATGAAGAAAGAGAGACCTCCTAATACAAATAATGCAAAAGAAGATCCGCTGAAGAATTCTTCAACCTACAGCTCTGTCCCAAATGAACATCTCCGAATAGGTATCTGCATCATCAAGCTTGAAAATTAAGGGGTGAAAAGGAAAACTTTTGGGAAAGACATTAGTTTTAGGACAACAAACCTATATTCGCAGTGTTCTGCCCATGCACATCGAGCTTTTCCATAATCCCAATAACAGTCCTCATCCCTCAGAGGTCCACGCTTGGCTGTTTGCAGAATTTACATGTCATGTCAGCAAAAAGGAGGAGGAGATAGAAGATGAAGAAGAGAAGAAAAATTCACCTTTAGTAACAAATTTTGATTTCGCATCGGGATGGATATCGTGCCACATTTCAAGCCACAACTCTCTCATTACAACTGGAGATCTAACAATGTTCCTATGATTCGCTACATTAAGATAGTGTTACCAAAGATGGTAAATTATACAAGATCTCTTATTTATGTGCAACAAATAATTATAGGATAACTACAAGAGAGTGGAAAATGGAAACCTTTATCTATCTCCCAGACTGCCGTCCTTTTTCCTGGTATACTTTCAGAATCTTCATAGAAAGTTATGTACTTGACCCTTGGCAACCTTGTCATGTTGGGCAGTATATCTTCTTCATGATGATGTTCCACGTTCAACTCCACTTGCACATCAGAACCATCATGCTCCGACTACAACATTAAGAAAATGAATAATCAAAACTCACATACAAGGGGCACTTTACCTGTCACATCCCGGCCTGGGGTTCACCACATCCCGGGCCCGCTCCACCACCGTAGCACGATATTGTCCGCTTTGGACCCCGACTACGCCCTCACGGTTTTGTTTCTAGGAACTCACATGAGAACTTCCCAGTGGATCACCCATCATGGGATTGCTCTCGCGCGCTACTCGCCTAACTTCAAAGTTCCGATGGAACCTGAAGCTAGTGAACTCCCAAAAGGCCTCATGCTAGGTAGGGATGAGAATATACATTTAAGGATCACTCCTCTGGGCGATGTGAGATGTCACAATTCACCCCCTTAGGGGCCCGACGTCCTCGTCGGCACACTTCCAGCCAGGGATTGGCTCTGATACCATTTGTCACATCCCGGCCCGGGGCGGACCACTTCTCGGGCCTGCTCCACCACCGTAGCACGATATTGTCCGCTTTGGGCCCCGACCACGCCCTCACGGTTTTGTTTTTGGAAACTCACACGAGAACTTGCCAGTGGGTCACCCAACATGGGATTGCTCTCGTGTGCTACTCGCTTAACTTCAGAGTTCCGATGGAACCCAAAGCCAGTGAGCTCCCAAAAAGCCTCATGCTAGGTAGGGATGAGAATATACATTTAAGGATCACTCCCTGAGCGATGTGGGATGTCACATTACTGGTGAAGAAGCACATCAAACTTACTGATGAAGATTCTCATTTTTGTTTCTTAAACAGACAAATGAAATGAGTCACTTCAGACAAACTCATGTACTATGTACTCAAAGGAGAGACAAATACCTGAGGCGCCCTAGTTATGTTGACTTTTGGTCCAAGCCAATTCTTGCAATAAGAAAGAGAATGGTATGGGACCTGTTAAATAAAGTGTTAATGAAGCAGGAGAATCAAACTTGAACCATGCTTGCATGAAATAATTTTTAACTGACAGTCTCATCCCCGCTTGAAGCTCCTGCATTTCCATCAACAAGATTTCCTGACCTACAAGAATATAATGGAATTGTCAACTGTAGAGTTTCCAAAAAGGACTGTAACACTTTGAACGTATGCCAGTTTTCAAAACGTCATTTGTGCAATAATTAGGTAATTGATATATACAGAAATGATAATATGTTGATATCTATCTGCTTTGCTTACACGATAAAGTCAACACCCAATGATGTTTTACCACATAGACCCTTACAGAAGGAGAAAGAGGCCTACCAGTTAAGTACATATCACATTTGATAATGCATTTGCAGTAAATGTATTCAAGTGACATGCACCAGGTGTACTTGTGTAGTATGGAAAGTCAGGAGGAAACTTACCTTGAGAACAAGGAACCTTCAAGCTCATAAATCACATCAGTAATGATCCAATTATCAGGGTAGGGCTTGCCACTTGGTGCAAAATAGTAACCAACCTGTTTTTCCATGCCAAGACACCAAAACTATCATTCACCACAACACCGGTAGCAGCTAAATGTAGAACAGGCACCCAAAAATCCCTAGTCATAAGAAAAACATATCTTAGGATGAATAGAATCTAGCAGCTTTTATTATTGTCACTAAAACTTATTGATCTGAAGAGTAGCAGCAAGTGCATCTTATAAGCAACTATGACCTGGTAATAATAAAATACAATTATTTCAAGCATGGAAAATACTATGAAAGAAAGCAGACGAAAGTTATATTTCCAAATTCACTACTTTGATAGAAAACTCGCAACAAAAACCAAACAAGAACGCCAATCATGTGAAGTTGCTTCAGTCATGATACAAAGAAATATATCATTTGCTACTATGTTGCAAATATACCTCGGTTTTCAAGTCTGTTCCATAGATACAAAATATATTTTTTAGAGGTGGCCTGTCCCATGGTGAAAGCGGATTTAAAACTGGATCATCATGATATAACCTGAAATAAACAGTCCAGTTGAAAAGCTGAGACAGACATCAACATCATATAGCTTGAAAAAGGTCAAAACATATTTATTTATTTAAAAAAAAAAAAGTAGAAACAGAATGTTAAGGGACCACATGCATAGCACAGAAACTTTCTGTTTAAGATCATTTATCCATATAAAACCTGGGAACTACAGTCAAGATAGCTTAATCTAATGTCCACCGGTAATATATATACAATGAAAAAGAGCAACACATTGTATGGGAAAATGTGTCCTTTGCCACTGGCATTTGATGGTGTTGCTTACCCTAGGTAATGGAACACTAACCTAACTAATCGATGAAAGTATAACAACTATTGAAGAAAGCTTGAAGTTCATGCCACTACTAGAAGTTGTAAAGGACTAAGTTTCAACCCAGCAACATGGACAACAAAAGCTGTCACGTAAAGGCACCAATGTCAGAAAAACAAGCAAGCAAAATGATACTTCATTATGATTAATATCAAAATACTCACTTTTTTAATTGATGCAAAACCCTCTTCATGTCTGGGTCATAATCCTCTATTGCTTTGAAAAAGGTCCCATCTGATATTTCGCAACCAGAGAAAGACAATTGGGTAGGAAGCCCACATTCTATGCTAGACAAGTTGCCCTCAGCTACTTCTGTAACAGATGGATACGCTCCAAATCCTGTCAATATAAGATGCAAAGAGTACCTATGAAAAACAACATTGCAACAAAAAAAAAAAGTGCATTGTGGTCAAAATCTTACCAGGGATTGAAGGAATTTCAATATTGATAATATTTGTTGGCCACCCAGAGAAGTTAAAGTGAAATTCCCTATCATCACAATGATAATTATGATGACCACTCTTGTCCCTGACATCCGCAGAGAAATGTTTCCAGCATGTATTATCTGCCCTACAATACTTTGAAAATGGCAACATCCATAATGTAGAAGCAAAAGAATTGACCATCAACCGAGATGTCCCCTGATAACGGAAACACATATAATATGAACCATGTTACAACATGAATTTTACATCTAAAAGAAATTATCATGAATATCCACTATTTCAAGACAAGATATTTAGGCTTGAAAAGTGATTTTAAGTTTAACTGATTGTCAGACGCATTTATTTTCTTGAGTTTACAGAGCATGATCAAGACAAAAAATTTAGGACTTCTCACCGGTATTTACGTATCTGAAGTGTAATGACTTAAAAGACAAAACAATTGGCTTGTTCTGTTTTTTTTCCATAAGCCATTAACAAATACTTAAACAAAACGTAAGACAAAAGCTACAATTACATCTTGGAGGAGTAAAGGAAAAGAAAAACAAACAAACTATCTTGAGGAGGTTTATCAACTAGCAAAAAAGAGGTCACCTCAGAAATAGGAAGGCCAAATGTTAATCCAGAAAGTGTTCCTTTGACTGCCTCGACTGTACCAAGTAGTGGAGCTCCTTGAACCAAGTCAACAAAACAAACGAGATAAATACCACACACGATTCTAAGCAACAAAACTTTCAAGTTAAACAGATTTTGATGTAATCCAACCGTACCAACGGCAAAATAGGCATGAATGTGCTCATCCAGCCATTGGATATAATGTTTTGGTGCAATTTCCAGCTTCAACCACTCCAAAAAGTAGCGGAAGACATGATTCCCTAGTGAATGGGCAAACACTAATGAGGGCCCACCTCGAAGTTTCAGCGCCGTTTCAAATGTTAATCTGAATTTTTTTCACATGATGGAAAGTCCAAACATAATTAACAAGTTAGCATATGAACATCATTTGACACTAACACTTCTGGTTATTGCATCAATTTGGTAGTAACGAAACTGACGGATTCGTAGAAGAACATAAAATAATTAGTAAGAACAGCATGAAAAGGAGATAAAAATACAAACTTTAGCTTGTGAAAGTAAAGGTCTCGCTCCTCGAGCTTAGATGGTGACAGCCTCCAGTCATAAGGCACAGCAATAATTGCATTCGCCTCGATTCCGAATTCAACACACCATTTCAGCCATTCTTTCCACACCGAAGAAAGAGGACCTATTTCGAAAAAGAAAAAAAAAAAGAAAGGCAAAAGCTTGAAAATATGAATCAGAAACAGATGAAGTTCAGAGAAATGCAAATGTTACCTGTTATGTAGCCAGGATCGAGCTCCGTGATCGCCGAAAGGCCGCTATCGGGCCGGGACTTGCATTCCGGGTGATCCGTTTGATTGTAAGGGTCAAGAAGCATACATTTCAGCCAGCAGTTCACGGCGGAGAGCATCTGCAACGCACAAAATCATCAGAAATTTGAAGAAATCGGAGCTTTTCGGATAATTGAAAGCAGAGAGAGAGAGAGAGAGAGAGACGGACTCTGGTGCTGTCGAGCCAGACCAAATCGAGAGGGTTGAAATCGAGAGGAGAGTAAGGGCAGTCGAGGATCGACCACGCGCGGAGCTGCGTGGAGGCCAAGCCAGGGATTATGATGCCGGAGAGTTTGGAGTAGTCGCCGGTCCAGTCCCCTCCGACGCCATGGAAGAGATGAGGAAGAAGGAGGAGGAGAAACACCGTGACATGGTGGTTGTACGACGGTGATCGCATTGCTGTTTGACCGGTTGGAAAGAGGGAATTGCAACTCCCTGTAGTTTTATGGCCCCGTTGGATTTGTGGAGTTGGGAGTTGGAAAGATTTTTTATTTTTTTTTATTTTTTATTTTTGGAAAAAGTTGGAAAGACACTTTGGCTATTGGCCCCAAGTTCCTTTCTATTTGACTTCCCAAAACGACGTCGGCCTTTGCGAGCAACTTGTATTGCTACGGATTCATTGTCACATACGCTAAGTGAGAGGTGGATTGTCTGCTATCCATTTCCATATTATTCCCATAATCTCTTATTTATATGATCATAGTTAATTCATGTCAATATTTTATATTAATTTTTTTTATAAAAATAATAAAATAAAAAGTAATAGGAATATAAAATACTGACGTGGCTTAATAGTGACCACATAAAACAGGAGGAGATAAGAAAAGTATGGAAATGGGAGGGCAGACAATCCACCTCCCTCTCAGTGATGTCTCGCACCAGTCTGAAAAGAAATTAACATGTCAATCACAATAAGTGGCTTAGTGGTAAGAGCGCAGACTGCGGTTTCCCAACCAACAAAAAAAATGCGGGAGGTCCTGAATTCGATACTTCGAGCTGGTGAGTCTGTTTGACCCCAATGGAAGGTCCTGAATTCGATGTTTCGAGCTGATAAGTTTATTTGACCCTAGCCACGAGTAAGATGAAATTCTCTATTCCCTCTCTGGGCAAAAAAAGATGGATAACCATAATTTGCCATAATTTGTCCTTCTTTTAGAAAAAGAAAAATAAAACCTAACATGTTTGTATATAATTAGTACAGAAAGTCATGTGACAGTATGCAAATCGTCATCTAAAAATTCCCATAAACAAAGGGGTGTGTTATCCACACACCATTTTTGCTTTTCACATCCTTGTTCATTTTGGTCCGTTGATCTTATTCAATTCATCCGATTCGACGGCAAAAAACCAAAAATGTGTAGGAGAAGTAAAAGAGGTGTCCTAGACAAAATGCTTGCTACACAAGCAGAAGGCCGGCAATGGAACTGGGAAGTACGAAACGAAGTCGTTTCAGCATATGAACGAAGAAACCAAAGAGCGCGCGCGCCAACAGAAGTAGCCAACAGAAGTAGGAAACGACGAGAGAGAGAGTCCAAGGGAAAAGGCTGGATTTTTTAGCGGCTTCCAATGGCTACTGCTTCCTTTATATCCTCCATTGGAGAATACGGGGCCGTTTGGGTGATGGGAAGCCAGTTTCAATGGAATCTTCTTCCACTTCTTCCAGATTCCGATTCCGGGACCTGCCGGAAATGGAGAACTCCACGCAGTCCGACACCGCCTCTGACTTGTCCTCCGTGTCCAGCGACGGAGAAGACGACGAGTCCGACCTTCAATCCATGACTGGAAAGGTCAGTTCTTTCTGTTCGTTTAATTGATTTAGTTGATTACTTTCTGTTTGGTTTCCGAGAAAATGTGAGGAAAAAGGTTCACTTAATATAATATGCTGTTGATTATAGGGAATTAAGCATCTGTGTTCAGAACTCTTGGAGCTAAAGGCTGCATCCGGCGAAGAATTTCACAAACACATCTTTTCGAATTATTCGGCCTTCGTCAGGTATAAACTTTTGTGGATAAATTTTTGAGTTTAATAAATTTGTAACAGTAGTGTGACAGTCACTCTAAAAAAGGGTCTAGGTATACATCTTTTCTAATTATTCAGCAGAGTATAAATTATGTATTTTAGAGAAAGTTTTGAGTATAAAGGTTGCACTTGATGCGATGACAAGTGCCTTTACCCATGAGCGGTAGGTCTCGGGTTCGAGACTTGGGAGCAGCCTCTCCATAAATGAGGGTAAGGCTAGCCGACATTCATCTCTCCCAGACCCTGCGTAAAGTGGGAGCTTGTGCACTTGGTACGACCTTTAGAGAAAGTTTTGAGTATGAAGGTTACATCGTCACATAATGTTATCAATCCATATGTTATAAAGTTATAAGACCATCTCCAACCCTTGGGCTAAAAGCCAAATTTTTTAGCCCGGAAAATTTAGCTTTTAGCTCATAAATAGATTTTTTGCTCCAACCCTTTTGGCCTAAAATTTTAGCACGGGATTATTAAAGAATAAACTTAGGCTAATTTTTTTCTTAAATTAACTTTAAAAAAAAATATTATGTAGACTATCGTAAATTAATTTTATGAACATTTTAATTTAAAAATATTTAAATTCCGATAAATATTGAAAATTCACTAAATCGATACATGAAACGTATGAAACATTATCGAAGAATATGAAAATCTATAATTTAGCTTTTAGCTCATAAATAGATTTTTTGCTCCAACCCTTTTGGCCTAAAATTTTAGCACGGGATTATTAAAGAATAAACTTAGGCTAATTTTTTTCTTAAATTAACTTTAAAAAAAAATATTATGTAGACTATCGTAAATTAATTTTATGAACATTTTAATTTAAAAATATTTAAATTCCGATAAATATTGAAAATTCACTAAATCGATACATGAAACGTATGAAACATTATCGAAGAATATGAAAATCATGATAGAGATGTATAAACACAAAATATATAAAACACATAAGACACACAGAACACATGTGAAACACATACAAAACACATGTGAAGGACATACAAAACACATGATAGATATGAAGCACACACAGAACACATGACACATGAAACACATACAAAATACATACAAAGCAAGCCTTCAACTTTCATCAATCTTTCAACTTTCACCAATCGGTCAACTTTCACCAAACTTTTAACTTTCACCAATCGACGGCAATGTACTCATATCATAACTTGTGGATTGGTAGCATTAGGTGGCGGTGTGACAGTTCTATTGAAAATTCTCTTTTTATTGTGCAATTATCTTTACTTATATGTAGTTTTTCTTAAGTTTGAAGTCAATCGCAATAGTGAATTGAGGTGAATATTTGTCAGCAAAAATAAGTGGGAATGTGTTTTATCTTTCATTTTTGTAGAATATTTGAAGAAGTAGGGCTTGTGGAAAATGAGTTGAAGCAACTGAAGAACCATGTAGTGACCCAAAAGAGGCTTGTAAGTGAACTTGCAGATGGCATATATTTGAAGGTTTTATCAAAGGAGACTATAGACTTGGTTTTTGAAGAACCCGAATTTTCGGAATTTTCAGAACCAGTTACCATCACCAACTTAGGGGATCATGCAAATGATGTTTTAGCAACCTTGGACACTCTCTTGTCTGAAAACAGAATCGATGAAGCATTGACCATCTTCGAATTAGAGGACGAGAATTTCCAGAGGTTGCAGTTTGAGGAGGGTCGCCCGTTGGATGAGCTGAGGTTATTTAGTACTGAAATTTCCGAGAGGAAGGCTTTGGTTACAATGCAGTTGACAATGGTGGCTGAAAATCCAAGAATAGCTGCGCCGGAACTTCAGAAAGCGCTGGTGGGGCTCTGCAGACTAGGTGACAGCCATCTCGCAACACAATTGTTGATCAAGTATTACCGTTCGCGCATTGCGTCTGGGACACTAAATTTGCAGGCTTCGAAATCGTTTTTGAATAGGGTTTATATCAGGGAGCTTTCAAAGTTTGTGTTCTCTATGATTTCTCAAGCAGCAAGAAGTTTTGTGATGTTATATGGGGAGACTTCTTCTTATGCATCAGAACTTATCCAGTGGGCTCGTAGAGAAACAAAATTGTTTGGTGCTTGTTTCGACAGGTATGTGAAATCCATATCAGAAATAAGTGGTGGATTGTCCACAGCAGTAGAAGCTGTGCAGTTTGCAATGTCTTTTTGCTCTTTGTTGGAAAGTCAGAGATTAGTGTTGCGGCCGTACTTGATCAACTACATTCGCCCTTGTATCGAAGAGGTTCTGCGTAAACACCTAGACCATTTTAAGAAAGTCGTCGATATCTTTACAGCAACTGATGCTTGGGTTTTGGGAAGATATCTTGTATCTGGAATCATGAATGAAGGGTGCTCTTCCATGGTTGTTGGCCAACAACCAGAATATTGCTTGCTCACAAACAGCGGCAGGAAGTTTGTAACGCTGCTGCAGGTATCATTTTTTCTTTGAATTGATTTTCGACAAAATCCCAGCAAAGTTTAGCTTTCTTGTATGATGTTTTTCTCACTCAACTTTTTCTTTCCCTTCCAGTCTATCACTTTAGATGTCACCCCATTAGTTTCCCTTCAAATCGAAGGATTAATCGTTAGCGGACTTATGAATCTCTTTAAAAAGTATGTAGACATCCTTGCGATAGCCATCAACTGTCAGGTGACTGTTAAAGAAAAAAGTAATCCAAGAATATACTTGGCCGAGTCAGTGCAGCAACAGGTTTCAATACTAGCCAATCTGTCATCGCTCGAGCAACTCTTCTCCAACATGGTTAGAAGTATCTTCAAGGGTGTCAGTGACATCAACTCTGAGTTAATGAAAACCCTTCCAGACAGTTATCAAGCGAAGGAACTTGATAGTTGTATCTCATTGATTCAGGAGGCTTCTAGTCGTCTCAGAGATCTTTATTGTGAGCAATTTATATGTAAAATTATGTCCCTAAGAAATAGTGACAACCTTACTCCCGAAAATTGCATTGACGACCAGGGTGAGTCTTGCGTGTTCCAGGGATTGATGCCCTCTCTTGCTTTTCAGGTGACTTTGCGAATCAGATAATTGTGCTGATTTTGTTTTCATTTAAATAACTTGAAGAGTAGTGTCACTATTCATCACTGTTTCAGCAATTTTCTTTTGATTTCCCCCAGAGTTACTAACTCCTATTGGTACAAAGCTTGTTGTTTGTGAACTAGATTATACGATGCTTATACGCCTTTGATTCTGATGTCTCATTATCAGGTACTGTTTTTAGAACTTCGGAAACTGGAAAAGCTTTCTGAAGACAATGTCTTTGAAATTGATTGGTTAATGGAGCTACTAAGGGAGCTCATAGAGGCCGTATTTGCTTGGATTCCAAACAACATAGAGATCTGGGATACCGATAGCGAGAATATGATGGAAGAGCATCCTTTCAACTCGAAGCAGGTCTCTGGTTCCATTTTGCTTTGCTTTCCCTTATGCTTCGAGAAGTGCTATCAACCGTGTGTACTAGTCCATTTTATCATCATCCTTGTTCATTCAATTTATTTCCTTTTGTTTATATTTCATGGAGCAGTTTGTTTTGGACGTGCAATTTCTGGTGGAAATCTCAGCGTATGGAGGATACTTCTCCAACAACCCTTTGTTTCTCATAAATCTCATGAAATCGGCCTTGCTTTCAGCTGGACTAGATCCAAAAAGGTATTGCTTGTGGCCATCTTTTTCACATGTGCTAACCGCAAAAATCATCATTTAGCATGCATCTGCAGCCATTCAAGAAAAGAATGCATTTTGGTTGATTTCTTAAAACAGTTTCATGACTCCTTTTGCGTAGAGATGTCAGCGAGGATGTATGGGCTATAGACTCTGCTGCCGAAGCAATCCAAAAGCTGCTGGAGATTGAGAATTCACAGTCACGTGTGGACCAAGAGCCTCTCTCTGAACTAGAATCAGGGGAGGAGGAACCATGCAAGTTCGCCACTGAATCTTTCCAGGATGATCGTAGTTCTTCAGAGGAGGATGCAGTAGTCACAGATGATTCAGAAGGCGTCTCCAATGCAGAATTGGAACCATTGAATGCAGAAGAACCATGCATGGAGAAGTTCAAGATTTCCACCGACTCTGTTCAGGATGATGCTTGTTCTTCAAATGAGAGTTTAGTAGCCACATATGGTTCGGAAGGTGCGCTTAATGCTGAATCAGAACCATTGGATACAGAACCATCTGCGGACCAATCCAAGAATCCGGCTAAGTCTTTTGCGGACAATGTTATAAGCTCTTTAGAAGATTATGCAGAGTCAGAGGAGGACGAAATGGCCACATATGATCCTGGATGCATGGAGAAGTCCGAAAATGCATCTGAATCTTTTCAGGAAGATGTTACAAGTTCTTTGGATGATTCTGTGGAACCGGAAGTTGCCATTAATGCTGAAACAGAATCGTTTGCTGAACCACGCACTGTTGAATCACAGCGCGTAACTGAGTCTTTCGAGGATGATGCTTTAAGTCCTTCAGAGGATGATGTGGTAGCCATGGACAAAGCTGAAGCTGCCTCTAGCGCAGAAACAACACCATTGATTAAAGAACCATGTCCTCAAACTAAGGTCTTCGAAAAAGCGTCTGACAATGCAGTTGATACGTTACAGATCATTGAAGAAACTAATGAACCATCTGCATAGTTGGCTGCGACGGACATCTATGAGGCCGTGGAGAAGAACGTTCCGGCAGAGGAAGGGAATGACGGTCAATGTGATGAACAGGCTATAAGAAAATAAAACAAATGACAGAAGCTTTTTTATTTATTTATGTATTGTATCAACAAATTGTGACAATGTTCAACCTAATTTACTTTAGAATCAGATGAAATTTGTGTGTTTATATTCAAGTAATTAACAATAAATATTAATCACAATCTTTACATTTTAAAGACACAAATTTCATTGAATAAAATAGCTTGTAAGTAAAATGTTTTATGTTCAAATCTCGTAAATGACAAAATTGGATACTGTTTTATTCTTCCACCTCTAATGTAAATATTATTGTATTAAGAAAAGCATTTTGAAAAAGAAATTTCTCATAGGATAATACTTGACATTTTACATATTTATTCCCTTTTTAATGATGACGTGACAATGATTCTACCATACAAACGTTATAATCATTCGAGTTTATTGTCCTTATTAGTATTAGGGTAATGTCTATTTTTTTAGAGATCCATATGTATCAAATAAATTGATAATTACCATTGTGACGAACTGTCAATTCATTGAATTCATATAAATGACTAAGCAACCTTTAAAATTAAATAAATATTTATATAAACAAATAATCATTATCAATTATGACGTTTTATTAAATATTAAACTAATAAAATAATATCTCGTCATCAAATATCAAATTAATAAGAACGAATCATGACCATCAGATGTGGGAGTGTCCCACGGCATGCGAAAGGCAATAAAAGCCAAGCTGAGAAATGAAATTACTCGCGAGATGTAGATATATCGGCGACATCTGACCAAAAAAAGAAAAGTCAAAATATCGGCAAGATCCAACAGCTTAGGCGGGAGTCTCTGAAAACTAAATCCGGAAAAGCGCGCGAGTTTGAAAAGTTACCGTTCGGCTCAAATCTATCACCCCGCCCATTTCCTCTTCCGCAGAGAAATCACTACTGTACACGTGTCCTCCGCCGCTCCAACACACCATCTGCAAAGACATCTAAATACTCCAAGCTCCTCCCGAAGAACTCTCACTTTTTAGTTCTCTCTGCAACTCTCTCAGAGTTTCCGACGCTCCGTTTCAATGGTGGACGCAAACCCTAACCGTAAATGCAGCGACAGTGGCAATACCAGGTCGATGATGAACCCGTGGGTTCTCCATTTCCAGAAACTGGGTCTCGAGCTCAAGTGCCCCCTCTGGTTCGATTCGCTCCCCTAAATTCCATTTCTTTTTTCAAGTTTTCAAGTTTTTACGTTTTCGAATTTTCGAATTTTATTTTGATTTATTTGAAGCAAACAGGCTTTATCTGAAATGGGTTTTGTATTTTTTGTGTTTTTATTGGTGGGTTCAGCTTGAATTTGCTTAATCGACCGACGTTGCTTCCATGCGATCACATTTTCTGCAAGTGCGTCTTCTCTCTCCCTCTCTCTCTTATTTTTTTCTCCTAATAATTGATCAATTTCTGTCTCAAGATTCTTACTTTAGGGTTTTTTTCTGTACTGGGTTTTTGAATTGCTTGCAGTTGCTGCATACCCAGTTCGAGTTGCCCGGTTTGTAAAGCTCAGGTTGCGGACCGAGGTATTTATTTTTTAGTTGAAGAAATTATATTTATTTATGGCTGAAATAGTTGTTTTTTTATGGATGTTCTTGCAAGGACATTATTTGATGAATTACCAAAACAGTTTATTGTGGAAACAAGTAATTAAAGCCAATTAATTTTATTTCTGATGCATTGGTTTTGTGGGCTGGTAGATCTCAGGCCTGTGCCGTTCATGGAAAACATAGTAGCGATCTACAAAAGCTTGGATGCGTCTTTCTGTGCCAATTTGTTCCAGCCTGTTTCTTCCGGTACAAGCTTAATGTGTAAATACACTTATTTGGAAGTTAATATGGTTTCTAAACTCTATGCAGACAATAATGTTTTAGCTTTGTGTGTTGGTTTTGATCAATGCAGATGTTAGAACCATTCTGGAGCAAAACCCTGTTTTGCCTAATATCAGTTTTGCTGGGAAAATGACTAAAGAACCATTTGACAATGACCAAGGAGGTAATTCAAACAGTGGGCAATCCATCTATTCATCGAGTGCTCATGAACGAGTTTGGGCTCCTTGTAGTCTGAATCGTTCTGTAGCTGATGGAGTTGGCAACAATGACAATGTAGATAAGTGTAGCATGCCAATAGATGCTGATGGCAAGGTATTAGATTTTGCTAGAAGCGGAGTGGGAAATCCCAATTCACAACCAACAAGTTCTCAAATAAGAGCTGGTGGACTCGACGAGTGCATGACTGTAGTAGGAGACATGAATCATGCAGCACAGTCATTGCCCAACAGTCCTCCTTCATTTGGTGATGCCAAATGTTCAGATAATGATAGCTGTGGTCGGCGCTGTGAGCAAGTAAGGATTTAATGGTTTCTTAATTTACTAATGCCATAAATTTTACTGTCTTATGATGAGATTAATTATATATATTTTTATGTAATGCTTTCTTCAGATTTCAGAAAATTCTTTGGTCAGGAGATCGATCAGCAAAATTGATGATGGTAGAGCAGGGCAGAAAAGACATGATAGTTGTGCAACTGAAATTGATGGTCATTTAAGAAAGAAAATAAAGTATGAGCCAGTTTTAGAGACTTATTCTGAGCTTGAACATAAGTTCAGTACACCACCTAATGAATCATTCACAAAGAGAACAATTTGTGTATTTTGCCAGTCTTCTATGATCTCGGAGGTTAGTTATGTTAATCTTTGTGGCTTTTTACATACACAGTAAGTTGGTAACATATAACTCAGTTGAATTGATGAAATATTTCAGGTTACAGGGCCAATGTTGCATTATTCTAAAGAGAGACTGGTAGAGGGAGATGAGGCAAATGCTTCAAATGTCATACATGTTCACAGAATATGCATTGATTGGTATGTTCAAGCAGTAATGATGATAATTTTGGTCTAGCGTAGTTAGCGATGTCTAGTCCATATATGGGTGTTTTCTCTTTCTGAAAGATACTCTTGATTTTCATACTTTTCAATTATACAGAAAATATTCTGTATTTTCAAAGATGGGCATATAATGTATGTTATGTTTCCTGTGCATATAAAATGAAACAAATTTTATATTAAAAAAAACACAAAATCCTCTCTACTGAACCTTTTGACTTTAGTGTTTCTGCTCATCACAATCAATGGCATTAAGTTACTATGTTAGCAATAATAATTTTCTTAGTTACTTTCTGTTTTTGGAATCTTTGTCTGATTTCTATAACTGTAAGAACATTATTGTCAGTTCACTTTTACCTATTCAATAACATGATTGCTATTTTACTTTGATCTATTTGTTGTTAATCACCTTATGTGCTACTAGCCTACTAGATAAACATATTATGGATTTTGAAATTCAGGGCACCACAAGTGTATTTCGAAGGTGAAAATGTTAAGGGATTGAAGGCAGAAGTCTCAAGGGGTGCAAAGCTAAAATGCACCAAATGTGGGCTAAAGGGAGCAGCTTTGGGATGCTTTGTAAAGTCCTGCCGGAGAAGCTATCATGTTACCTGTGCAACTGAAATTTCTAAATGTCGCTGGGACAAGGTATTTATTATCTTCTTTTACATGTAGTAGCATATATTTGTAATCAACTTCTTTCTCATGCCCTTTTGTTGTTATACCTTTTAGATTATTTAATATAATTTGTTTTGGTGGCCAATGTCTGTTAAGCCTTAAATAATAGTTAACGTTGTCTTTTTGAACATTATATAGGAAAACTTTCTGCTGCTATGTCCAGCTCATCGTTCAACTAAATTTCCCGGTGAGAAGTCAAATTATGGGAAGCCCAAGTAAGACATCATTCTCTTGTTGAAGCAAGTAGAATTCCTGTATTTTAGTCCCTATATTTAACTCTTGGCTCTTCAAGCTCAATATATTTTATTTACTACTGTTAGTCTGTACAAAGAAAAGGCTTGGAAAGTTTTTTTTTTTTTTTTTCTTAGTAATATTGCCGTTGGATATTACTTCTTTCTTTCAATGTTTAATTTGATATCTGATTTTCTCTCATTCTGCACACAGAATCTGTCCCCAGTCCAACAGTTTGGAAGCTGCAAATGAAATGAATCAATGGATTATATGCCCATCCGGTTTGTCTTCTGAAGAAAAGGTTAGTCGAAAAGAATTTCTCCTCTCATTAGTCACTTGGTTCCATGTTGTCATGAAGACTTGGAAAGTTGTCTTTAGATAATCTTAGAAAATATCTCTCCAACAACATTGATCCCTTCTTTTCTTTGCTTTCATTGACCTGGCTGTGGTCCAATTATCATTTTGTTTTCACTCTATATAATCTGCATGAAAACAAGCATTGTGGAAAATGGTAATCTGTGATTTAATTTTAATAACATTATGCTGTTTGTAGTCCGTAAAGGCTTATCTCTAGATGGATAACATATACGAGAACATTGTTGAGATGGATTGGAGAACTAAAGCTTCTGGTTTCTGGGCCTCGAGGTCTCCCAATTGAATAAATCTGTCATGCCAACTTTTTATTTTATTTTATTATTTTATTTTGTGGTGTACAGAACATGTTGTACTGTATAAACTTATTATCTTGGTTGCTGTATCAGAAACTTATTATTTCTCTAAATGGTGCAGCTTCTTTTAGTCAAGTTTGCCAAGAAGACTGGTGCAACTGTGTCCAAGACCTGGAGACCAAATGTTACACATTTGATTGCAGCCCTGGATGGGGACGGTGCATATGTCAGGACA
The DNA here is from genome assembly GCF_916048215.2 of Malus sylvestris. Taxonomy (NCBI): domain Eukaryota; kingdom Viridiplantae; phylum Streptophyta; class Magnoliopsida; order Rosales; family Rosaceae; genus Malus; species Malus sylvestris. The sequence continues at coordinate 31,689,683 of NC_062264.1, read as the reverse complement.
TTCAAAACTTGCATGGCCATTTTGGCTGGAAGATGGATTCTGAAAATTGACTGTAAGCTATACCCAGATATTCTGCCTTGCTGCTATAATTACATTTTCTATGAATGACTATTGACTAAATTACGACCTGTGTTTAAAAAAATGTGCACTTTTTTTACTGAGGTGTTTTATAATTGTGTTTTATCACCTAACCTGACTGTCCCTTGTTTTCTCTTTGTTGATGGGTGTAGGGGTAAAAGCATGCATGGAAGCCACAGATCATGTGAATGAAGAACCATATGAAGTTAGTCTTGATAACTATGGATGCTGTGATGGCCCAAAAACTGGCAGGCTTCGGGCAACAAACAATGTAAGTTCCTCTGATGAATACTTTGTGCAAATGCATTAACTATTATCTTCTTGAGCACCTCCATTGATACATCTGTCCAACTAAAATGTCTGCCCGATAATCTATTTTTTAGTTCTTGGTACCATGTCATGAATATAAGACAATAATTTCATCAAGTCCTCCTCGGTGGGCAGTTTATGCATTTTTAAACTTTAATGTTCACATTAGAAAAAGGAAAATAAGAACGCTCGAGGGCACAAAGTCAGATTGTATGAATTGAACTTAAATAATGTCATTGCGTGCTTCTCCATTACCATGCTTATGCTATATGGTCAACTTCAAGCACCTTTCCTTTTAGTTTTCTATTCAATTATGCAAATCTTTGGTAACTAACTGATCTTAGTTATTGGATTATTTCCTTTGCAGGATCCGAAACTCTTTAATGGTTTGAGTTTCTATTTTGCTGGTGATTTTTTACTGGATAGAAAGGAAGATCTTCAAGATTTGATCATTGTAGCAGGAGGCACTGTTTTCAACAGCTCAGAAGAAGTGATGGAACGAAGTTGTCTTGAACATACAGCTTCAAGGACGCTAGTTGTATACAACCTCGACCCACCAGAAGGTTGCAAGTTGGGGGAAGAAGTTTCAATCCTTTGGAAACGGTCAAATGAGGCCCAGGATATAGCTGCGAAAATTGGATCACAAATCATCGGTCACACATGGCTCTTGGAATCAATTGCAAGATGCGAGTTACAGCCTTTTGTCTGTTGACAAAACATTCAATGCAATAGTCTGTGATAGATTGTATTCGTAGTATTGTGCTTGGATAGGGATCTGTTTGATAAGATGTTGATGTCCTGCATGTAGATTTTAGTTTGTAGCTAGGTTTATGCATTCTCTACGGCATTTTCTTCGATGTCCCTACAAAAGTGATTCAGATGCCTTTAAAGATGTGTATTCTCCTGTGTAGACAATTTTTAAGTTCCTGATAAGTTTTTGTTGTTCATATCAAGTATTATTTTGAATTATTTACTTCTAGCAATCGAATACTGTTGCGTTATCTGCCCGACAATAGCCTGTTAAGCTTGTGAAAGTTTTCTTCAAATTTATATTACATGAGAGCATGATAGCTTGGACATGAAGCATGTCATCAGCTTATGAGTGAAGCATTTGAGGCTTCGGTAGAAGCTGGAGCCAAAGGTTTGCTCGGCGAAGTTTCCATGGCAAAGTTGCCCTTTGATTCTGTTGGGTCTGCGTTATAAACAAAGTACTTTGCGACTAGCAGAAAGAAGAGCAAGTTGAGAGTGCTCAGGGCAGCCAAGAACAAGTAGTAGTAATCGAAATGAGAGATGTTTAGGTTATTCAGAATCCAACCCCGACCATGTTTCTTGGTGATCTTTGAAACTGTCGAAAGAAGAAAACTACTGACAAAACTCCCAATTCCCAAGCTGGTAGTGAAGTATGCAGTCCCAAGGCTTTTCATTCCTTCTGGTGCTTGGTCATAGAACAGCTCTATCTTAGCCGTTTCGACGAAGGAATCAGCAATTCCCAGCAAAGCAAACTGAGGGAGGAGAACGAAAATTGTCAGGGGAAGTGTGTCCCTTGGCCCAAATAGTTTATGTTCTCTTACGACACTCAGTCTCTTCCTTTCAGCTAACCAAGCTGTGATCATGATCAAAACGTGCAACACAAGGCCAATGCCTAGTCTTTGCAGCAATGTGATCCCTCTAGGGTTCTTCGTGTAGCGCCGGATCCATGGAACGAAGACGCGATCATACACCACGAGGCTTATCAGCATGAAAATTGTTACGAATGCTGAGAGACACGCCGGAGGGATCTCGAAATGAGGCCCTATGTTTCTGTCTAGGGTTGTGCCTTGTTTGACAAATAATGTTCCTCCTTGAGCTAACATCATGCTTGGTACAATTGTTGCTACTAGAATTGGGATCATTTTGACCATTTGCTTGGTTTCTTCGACTTGTGTCACCGGACATAACATCCACGGCGAGGTTGGTCCGCTCTTTACGGCCGCTTTGTCAAGAAATCTGCAGTTAACGCAATGCTAGGGGTGATCACTAAGGCTTTATGCCAGAAAATGAGACTATTTTTACCATTTTTACTAACTACATTATTGATTATATCGCTAATTAAGATCTTCATCACGACTCGATCCATTTATGTTATACATATGAAGGACTATACGATCTTTAAAAGGTTATTAAGAAAATAAACAGTTCCCATTATGACATGCGCATGGTAAGAATTCATTAATCACAACTGGAATAACAAGGGTGCGTCATTGATACCTCAAGGAAGTGGAGTGGTCAATTCTGAATTTCCCAGCCTTTGTGTACGCTTCCAACCTCAACTCATGAAGCTCCTTTTGGTCATCTGGGATTGTCACCCTCCACTTTCTTATGGCTGCCACAAGCACATGAGCTATCCTACTAAAAGGACTCCCAGAAGGCAATTTGTGCCTGTAAAACTTGGTCCCCAACAAAAACACCACAACAGAGATTGCAAGGCCAAGTGTTGGGAGACCATATCCCAGGGCCCACCCAACTTTGTCTTGTATGTAAATCAAGAAGGTGTTTGAGAAAAGAGTCCCAAAGAAGATGCTGAACATCCACCAGTTGAAAAATGAGAGCTTTTGGATCCTCTCTTTGGGCTCAAACTCATCAAACTGATCTGCTCCCATGGTGGAGATGTTGGGCTTGGTCCCACCAGTTCCAATGGCAATTGTGTAAAGTGCACCATAGAATATGGCCACTTGGAATGGTGAGGCTCTTTTGTCGCAATCTTCATATTTGATTCCTTGGGCACATGAGGGTGGTCTTAGTGCAGGTAGTGATACTGCTAGGGTTAACAAGGACATACCCTAATTGGTAATAAAAAGGAGAATTATGACCCAAATTTGGTATATGTTACAATAATGGGGAAATGCATATATGGTTAAAGAAATAGTTATCGTGATATGATCTCGTATCTACGAAGAAGATGATTTAAACTTGAGATATCTTTCAATGTTCATAAGAGAAGAGCTAGTAGACTAACAATTAGTTGGTTGTAGTTGATTTGACATGAGAAAGCTAAAGAAGCAAGGAAACTGATCAACAACTGAAACATCATAGTGACAATATACCAAGCTAATTATGCACTATCATGCATTTAAACTTGCATACGCAAAAAGTGTGTGATTAACTTGACAATAGATTGAAAAGCTAAAACTTTTAGTTTCCTCTCTCTTAGGAATGGTTGTGAAATTATGAATTCTCTTAATATGTAAAATTATTATAATCTCATAACTTTCTAAAATAGAAAATGCCCAGTTAATCTCTTTACAATATGGATAGTGCTATCCACACACTTATTTTTACTTTTTACACTTTTCAATTTCAGTCGTCGGATATGATTAATTAAAGAAGATTAATGACAAAAAAATTAACAAAGGTATGTTAAAAATAAAAATGAACGTGTAAATAATACTATCTTGCAGTATTTGACAACTATATAGGAAAGAGCTAGAGAAGCAAGCAAGGTGGGGCATGTGGAAGCTTTGAGATGTGTGATCAAACGACCAATTATTCCCAAAATATACTCTGACAAATACATTTTCTTGAAAAACATGGCAAAATAGTTGTCAATTAATGTGAATGTTTATGCTAATGGCCAAAAGTCTTTTTGTTAAAAAATTACAAATTTTTTTTAGTTAAAATGATCTTTGAGATTGATATAACTTTTTATTTTGGTCTTTGAGATTTGAAATCGATAGAATTAATCATTGAGTTTGTTCCACTATTAATCATTTTGGTTATTCCGTGAAAAATCTCTGCTAAATAAGGACCAAAATGACAAAAATACCCTCAACTTAATAAACAATGGATCAAAATGACTTGACAAAAAATTGGGGATATTTTTGCCATTTTTTTCCTTATTTAATGAAGATTTTTCATAGAATGATCAAAATGACTGATGGTAGACAAACTCATGGACCAGTTCTATCGATTTTAAATTTTAGAGATCAAAATGAGGAGTTATACCAATTTTACAAAACCAAAATTTTTTTATAGAAAGGAACAAATTTGAGGTGTTCATATATCATAAAGAAGCATATTATAGAAATCATCAACTAATGAAACTCAAATGATATAACTTTGGGATGAAGCAAAACACAAATCATGTAAAGTTTAATTAGACTTCAGACTCATGAACGACTAATTAAAGTTTGGTCGCTAGGAGTTCGTAACTTAAGTAGTTAATCATTTACTCATGCAAACGATATATTGTGTTCGAATCTCCTTCCCCACTTTTCAGAAAGAACAAAAGTTTGCTTGCACCTCACCAATGTGTGATCACAGTTGAGCAAACATGATCACATAACAGTATGATTTGTTCAACAATTACCATTTGGTTCATATGCAAGTTCTATCACGAGAAATGAGATAATATGTTTGTAGATTGAGTTAATTTTGTACCACAAGATATATGGCTGAAGCAATAACAAAAGTCCAATATCGACCAAGATAAGCATCTGCAATATAGGCTCCCAAAAGCGGTGTCATCCAAACAGTGCCAACCCAGTTGGTAACGTTGTTTGCAGAGGTAACTGTGCCTTCATGCAGCTTCGTTGTCAAATAAATCACCAAGTTTGATGCAATTCCATAGTATGCCATCCTCTCAAACACTTCATACCCTGAAAAATCACCCATGCGTGCACATATTGATTGGTCAAACATTGATATGGAGGATCATTTTGTTTTGTCAGATTGGGAGAAAAAATTACATGTACTCCATACTCGTGATCATACACACTTGTTGAGTCATTCTCTCCTTGTCAAGTGACAGAAGGTTGGAGCGAAATAAACTCAGCACATGTGTGTACAATAGAGATATGCAAGTTTTTCTCATAGCTAGCTACGTGACGCTTTAGAATATATAAAGAGGATATAAGTTATGAACATTATCACATACCTACAATGAAGGAACAAGCTCTCCATCTCCCAGTATTTGATCTTAAAATTGGCCTACCTTTGAGATCCACAGTCCCATCTTGTGTGTGATCGTCTTCTAAGCCTTTCTCTTCAACCTTTGCCATCAAGTGTTTGATGAAATGAATATGGACTTGGGAGCTTTGAAAGTCATGTGATCAGCTTATAGCTATTTATAAAGTTAATTTGGGACAGGTCAGTTAAGTATAAGGTTAACCAATAACCTTCCAACTCAGCTCCAACATTCTAGATTTATTTTCCTTTCACATGATAGTCACAGCTAGCAATAGTTTAATTTAGAATTATTTCTTATACAATGTTACTTTTAACAAATAAGTCCCTCAAAATTTAATCTCCCTTGAATCAGAAAATTACTTATTCAGCATTATTTTAAAGAAAAAAAAAAACAAAAATCCTAAAGACAACTCGATTCTATAGTTTGATTCTTTAAGTATTGTTTTTACTACTATTATCAATTGGCAAAGAAGTTACATTACCTATTTTTTTAGAAGGGGACTAGTTGGTGGCTAAGCCATAGCAGAAGTGACAAGAGGTGTTCTCTATGATCAATAGATGAACTTTGAAAGCTAGTGGCAACTAGAATAATTGATTCGTCATGGGTTGATTCGCGAGTCTGAATTGTTGATCAATTGGGCAGAACCAAGTGCGCCGCTTGACTCTTCTTGGAATATGAAATAGAACACATATAGAAAGCACTGTGTTTTTATCTAAGAAAAGCTCAGGAGTATAGGTGCTGAATGGACACTATTCTTGAAACTTTTTCCTTTGGATATTACGATTATGTTTGCTATATGTGCCTGATTGGACAACGATAAAACAAATTCAATTTATCGATTGGTAAAAAAAATCTAATTTTTATAAGACAAAATTTCAGCATCACACTAAAAAAATTCGTGTAAATATTTGCATAGTTAGGTTGAGCAACTATGACACTTCTATCTATTAGTGAAAGGCTAAGGCTCCATCCCAACTTTCGAATTCTTGCTAAGCCTCTTTCTGATTATTAGTGGCATTTCTTTAAGACCGCATTCCTCCTAATATTAGAGGCTGAAAAGACTTACTGAGACATTCATTTTTTCCTTCCCAATATAACGTGGTTCATCTACGCCAGAAATCGAACCAATAATCAACCGTGTGAAATACGCAAAGAAATTAAATTACTTAAATGTACATTTGATACTAAATTTATTATTAATTTCCTAATTGTATGTATGATATTAAATTTATTATTGTTTGTGTCGAGTGAATAAATCAGCTGTTAGATTAAGAACGAATGTTACTTTAGACTGACCCACTTCATTTTCAACTCTAACATGTTAGGCTTTTTGTCCTTTTAAACTAATGAAACCCTAAACAAGAAAACAAAAGAGAAGGCCGACTTATGCTACAAATTAACAAGAACAAACTCACAACTACAAATTATCGAAATATTTGGAACCTCTCTTTTGACAAGCAGCCTCATTTTTTAAATCTGGAAAACGATCCCAAGTTTGATAATTCCCATGCAAAATCAAAATTAACCAAAAAGTTAAATGGAGAAAAACAAAGATAATCATCATACCTTCGCCACGTGTCTGTAATTTCGTCCTAATTTTGGTAGGCCACATGCTATTAATCGTAATTTAGAAGTTGGAATTAACCTCATGTTACTGTCATTCTTTATTTTTTATGGAATATCAGTTTCGCGGAATCATACAGTTAAGCCGTTCATGAAGATGCGAATACTATAAAATTGTTCATATTTTTATCCATCACTCCACATCAACGTGTCATCAAAATTGAAATGTATTATAAAATAGAGATCTACATTAGCCACGGTGAAGATTCTGAAGATTTTCAGGATACATTATGATGGTAAGAATCTAACGTACGGTGGGCAAACGTTGATCCATTTTTATAGCCTACAATCATAAATTTACGTGTTTGCAACACTCATCACGTGACTAATAAAAGAATAATCGTTGTTGACACATACGAAGCATATTTTTCTTTAGATAAGACATATTCGCATAGATGAGTTTTAGATATATGGATCTCACTTCTATAACATATGCCCGCAGTCTAAATACTAAGAGTTTCACAAGAGAAAGTGGTTTCTTGCGCCATGAAAATCTTAATAGGGTTTTCATTGACCAAAAATAAATGATATGTTTTAAACATCTCCTTATCCATGATCAGCTTTTGGAATCAAAGCCAATTGTGGCAATATAATGAAAATTTGTGACTTTGTGTGTGACATCTATGTGACTTCTATCATTGATTAACACATAATAATAAACATAGATTTTTTAACTTTGTTGTCATAAACTTAATATGTGTCAATCAATGATAGAGACTACACACAAAATGGGTGCAAAAGATTTGGCGCCTTTCCCGAAGATGATGCTGAACAGCCTTTTCATTTCGGACAAACACACAAGCAATGACCATGATCATGATGTGCATCACAACCCAACTCCCATTCTTTTCAGCTTTGTGATTCCTCTAGGGTTTTTGGTGTAATGCAAGACTAATGGAACGAAAAGGCGGTCATGGATTGGGAGGCTGATGACCATGATAGTGTTAGGAATCTGAAGGGATGATTTTGAAATGTGATTAGTGTTGCTTGATGATTACTAATGTGGCGCCTTGCTTGATGAAAACTAAGAAATTATATGATTAGGGTTATCCAAAACTAGTTAAAAACATGGGTTTGCGTTATTTAATCCGTTAATATTACTATAACAAGAATTACTTAATAAATTAGTTTAGATTGATATAATAGAGGTATTACAAAAAGCCAAGGCGATAAAGTATCCTCAACAAGTAAATCAACGATTACACTTGGGGGGAATCTAACCATTCGCTAAATTGACTAGAAGCAACACCAATTAGAGCAAGCCGGTGAGCAACTCCGTTCGTTTGGTGACCTGTCTGGGTGAATGAAGCTGTTCGTCTTAAGGAATATCCAGTGAGGACGTTTCCTGGCCAACGAGCACACAGCTCCTCGAGAGGTTGGCGCCGGTTGATGTTGTCTGTCGGGCTTCTGCTTATTGGCGGGCTGTAAGAGAATGACATAGTTAATTCTGAAAGGTGCCTTTGTGGAGCCTTAGGTGTAGGCATTGAGGCTCACAATCAAAATTAACTTTAATTACCCAGGCATGCCACTGCCATCTTTAGCATGACATATGTAAAACCGATGTTAAGTTTTATTGTATATATATATATGTCCGAGAGACCAAGTTAGTTATGAAAGGTGCCTTTGTGGGGCCTTAAGTGTAGGCCTTGAGGATTCCCGTCAAAACTAACCGAATACTTGAACATATATTAGTTGTTTCATTGTTGCAGAAGTATCACAACCATTATACTTTAATTGCCCGAGCCCGCAGAGCAGAATGAATTCAGATAGGTGCCTTTGTAGAGCCTTAGGGATAGGCCTTGAGGCTTCCTATCAGAGTTAATTCTATACTCAAGCATTCTGTGGGAATCATGATATAACAGAAGTAAAACTAGAGAATAAGCCAATTACTTGCGCCCCAAGTAACTTCGGTCTTCTTGTTATCAAGGATTGTCGTGGATGGGTTAAGTCCACATAGGATTCTTTTTATGCCTTGAGACCAAGGACTTTTAATTGATCAATCTTGTCTGCCCGAATGATTAGAACTTAGAAGTCTTTTAATCATAAACTGGCTAGCAATAACTTGGATGCAGATGGAAATATACATCATATTACTAGATATATGAATAAACGACAAAAAGAAAGGAGGTCGGGCAAGGTTTCACCTTGTCGGGCAAGGCTGATCATCTTGCAACTTCCTCTCTTTGTGATTTACAAAGGGTTCGAATGCTAGAAGGTGAGATTGGAAGATGAGTTTATATGAGGGAATCGATACTACAACAAGATTTAAACAGGGTAGCAGAGCTTTTACAAAGGCTTTCTGGTGAAGGTTGATCCCGAAAGGGATGAAGCCTTGGGGGCTGACTACAACTTCGTGGAGGCAAATCTGGCTTGCGCAGAGTTTGTGCTTGTATTTGTTTGTTTGATTGAGTGTCCTTGTCTCTGATTTTTCTTCCTCCTTTTATAGACGATTTGGCTTGGCTGTCTGCAATATTGATTTTGCCCGAATGCATCTGAAGGGCAGTGACTCATCAACTTTTTACTTTTACTGCCATTGTAAAGTACTTTTGGGCTGATTAACTGGCTGGTCTACACCACTTGACCTCTAGGTAGGTGAGCAGGTGGTTTGAATGATCTGCACTTGGTCAGGAACAAGCTCCTTCTTTCTTCTGGACTTCGGCTGGGCCTTGAACTTTTCCTTCTTCTGAACCTTCTTTTGGGCTTTCTTTTGGGTTAACCCCTTTTTAACCCAAAGTTCAAGTTTTATCCCAAACAGAAGCTTCATATTGAAGAGAGAAAGGCCTTGATATCTTCGACAACCTGGCCAACCAAGGACAGGTTGGTGGAAGTATGTTTCAAGTTGTCCACAATCCGAAGCAAGTCAGACTCAAATAAAATGTTTTGATATCTCCGAGATAATGCCCAAACCAACCTTCTCTAATTGCCATGGCTTCCGCTTGTAGGGGAGAGAAGACATCGACAAAGTGACAGCATTTTGCAGCCAAGAAACAGCCCATTTCATCACGCACAATTCCCCCGAAGCCACCCAGATCCTTGGCCATAATCCAAGCTCCGTCGATATTCATTTTCAAATGATTTGGCAAGGAATCAATAGTTTGGGTCTATTTTTTTTAGCACATGATTGCTGATTTCAAAGCTCTAGAAATTGGGGTTTATCTGTTCTTCCTTTGCTTGAATAATGAATTACGAGTTAGAAATTTACTTGTAAGGTGCCGCAACATATTTTGAACTTCACCTTGCGTTTGGATGGTTTCATCTTCTTTCGGGTGATTAGTGTGCTTGATGTTGTTAATTGTGAGTTTTCTAGATTATGGTGTATTTCTTCTTTGTTTTCTTAATAAAAGCTTCAATTTAAGTAGCTCGTTTCATATTCACCTATGTTGTAGCTGAGTATTCAGAAAGAATCTTTTCAAGTACGACTAAGCATTAACTTTACGCAAAAAAATTTAAAAATTATACAGTCATTGAGAGACACTGAATGCTTCAGAATTCGTAGTCTTGAATGGTGAAAATATATATATATATATATATATATATATATATATATATTCATAGCTCTTGTGATTCCAATTGTTTATTTAAATGGAAATTTGGACTACTTTTTTAAATGATTCAGGGATGTATTTTTCTTCTCAGGTGAAGGTTTTGCTTCTGGAAGAATAAATCTCGGAGAAATAGAGGTTTCCAAGATAACCAAATTTGAGTTTCTCTGGGCGTCCACTCCATCAGAGGACAAGAAAAAAAGTGTTAGGTTTTATTTATGGGTAATGCTATGGAGACTAAATTTGAAAACAAATTTTTGAAAATTAAAAGACATGGAAGTTGATGATTAATTTATTAAACGTCAACAAACGTGTTTATTTCTGTTGGTGATACATAATTTAATTTGCAAATTTAATCTTCAAATTTAGTCTCTCTAGCATTACTCTTTATTTATAAGCCCGCAGCAATACCTGATGGATTCCATAGCATTGGTCATTATTGCCAATCCAAGGATAAGCTTTCACATGGTTTTGTTCTTGTGGTTAAAGAGGCAGAGTTTCCAGAAACAGCTGATATTGGGGAGAGTGTCAAGTTGCCGGCTCTTCGACAGCCACTTGATTACACGTTAGTATGATGCCCTGATGACGGGAATGAGGACAATTATGGTGCATATGGTTGTCTTGAGATAATCGTAATCTTTCTCCAACAATATTGATCCTTCTTTGTTTGGCTTTCATTGACCTGGTTGTGGTATAATTATTATTTTGTTTCACTTTCTGTATATATATCTGCATGAAAACAAGAATTGAGGAAAATGGTAATTTTTTATTTAATTTTAATAACATTATGCTGGTTGTAGTCCGCAAAGGCTTATATCAAGATGGAAAACGTTTACGAGAACATTGTCGAGATGTTCTACTGTATAAACTTACTATCTTGGTTGCTGTATCAGAAACTTATATATTTTCTCTGAATGGTGCAGCTTCTTTTAAACAAGTTTGCTGAGAAGACTGGTGCAACTGTATTAAAGACCTGGAGACCAGATGTTACACATGTGATTGCAGCCCTGGATGGGGACGGTGCATATGCCAGGACATTCAAAAGTTGCATGGCCATTTTTGCCGGAAGATGGATTCTGAAAATTGACTGTAAGCTATACCCAGATATTCTACCTTGTTGCTTCAGTTAAGTTATCTATGAATGACTATTTGACTAAATTACGACCTGTGTTTAAAAAAATGTGCACTTTTGTGAAGGATAAATATTTCATCCATTCTACTGAGTACCTTATTTAGGGAATGAA